>NW_028186634.1:1958024-2212166 GCF_003343005.1 Rhea americana | reverse complement strand
CCACCAACTTGCTCAGTTACTGATGGCTTTAAGACCGAAAAACAGCAGGTACAAATACAATAATTCAACATGAGCCAGTGAATTAGGGCTGAGCAAGTTTTACTCCAGACAGACTAAACAATGTAAAAGACATTTTCAAATATCAGGAACTCAGTCTCCAACTTTTCTATACTACAGTTGCTTGTTTTCTAATACCAGTTTGCACTGAAGTTACCTGCAAGTAGGTCTGCTTTCACATCAATCTTCAATTCTCTTTTTTCAGCTCAGAAAGCCTTTCTCAATTGGGGATTTTACTTCACTCCCCTTGTTTCCATGTGGAGAACAGGAACTGCCAAGCATTTTTCAGAAATACTCCTCTTTCCTCCCCCCCCCTTTTTTTTCCTTAAGCTACTGAAACCCTTCCTCAGTGAACAATTCAATAGCATTCTGTTTACCACAGGTATCCCTGGGTTAAAACCCAGGAAGTGAAGCAAATGGAAGAAAGAGGGTTGACTCMGATCCATGGAACTGATTCTTCCTGCAGTGCATGCAAAGAAGTTCATCCGCACTTGTGGGCAGAGCACAGGGAGAATTTATCCCTGTATTATGCCATAGGGCAACCAAGGCTAGAGCCTATCAGACTTGCAACACAGAGAATCTACTGGCACTTATCACATGCAAAAGATGGTAGCATTTGGTAGAATTAGCAGTTTTCCCTATTCTTTCCTCGCTCTTCCACCTTCAGCTTCACTTCCCATCTGCTTCATCTTGCCTTCTTTCAAGACATCTTAGTCTTAATTGTACACTTTACCATTACTCCGTAAACTAGTTAGACTGCAACTCTTCACAGCATTGCTCCTTCTTTTATTGGTTCCTTGTAACATGTTCATGTAGTGCTAAGAAACTCAGCTACCAATCTTTCTGAGGTAAGTGTTTCTTACTGGTAAGAGAGAAAGAGACAATGAACTACCATTTTTCTACCTTTCTCATCTAGTTTAAAAAGAGACATGACTGAGAAGCACTGAGGAAAAAGATCAGAATTAAAACTGAACTAAGATTATCTGAAAAAGGGCAACAGCCATAACAAGAGTGCTTTAAAGATGAATTACTCCTACTACAAATCTGCAGACCAAACTGAGATGCCAAAGTGATAYAGAACATATGCACCCTTGCTATTGGGATGGTAGGAATGTGTTCCAGTGTAATCCAATGAGACTTATCAAAGGGAAATAGTCTCATTTACTTACTAGGGCTAATCTTGGTTCCTTCGTCCCTAAGCTCCAACAGGACAAATATCAAAGTGAAAGCTCACATTCCTTCCATTGTCAGTAATGGAATAGCTAGCTGTAGCTTTCTGCTAGCCATGGTTGTAGGCAATAGAGGCCTAAAAGGCAGTTACCAGAGTACATAAAAACTCCATGTTTAAAATATTCAGCTTGCTCAACAAAGAATGCACCTTGATTAGTAGAGCATATTAAATTTCACCTACTTAACTTTGCAGCTTGATTAGTGAAGTATGCAGCTTAATCAGCACAGCATGCAACTCATGTGACAACATGCACCACCTAAAACTGAAACTATAGTAGGACCCAGCAGAATCCCCAGTATAAGTCTCTTAGTAAAACATGCAGTACAGGAGACTCGAAGCAGGATAACTTACCTATTCAGTCTGCAAAACTGCCATTAAAATGTTTAGCTCAGAGAGCAACTTTGCAGCTTTGTGAGGCGTATGATCCAGATAGAAAAGTTTTGACCTTCCAGAAGCAGAGGCAGTCAGTCAGACAGCTTCTTTCAGTGCAGAACCAAGCAGTGCACTCATCAGCAATGCTAGTGGGTACGACCACAACACTCCCTTGCTCATCCATGGGCAGTGCATAGCCAAATCCAACTCTCAATGATTAATAATTAAGGATACTTGAGATAGCATTACTGGCTATCCAAAACATGGTACTATTATCCCAGGGAAATTAGGGGGAATGTTTGAAGATAACAAGTGTGCCAGCAATTGAGATATAAAAATTATCGGTACAATTTACCAACTGGCAGGCTAAACACAAGAGTTACAAARGGGTTCAACTCTACACAGTTAGGATCTAGAAGCATTTCAAATACAAATAAAGTTTACATTTTAAATAATCCTAAAGCTGAAGACTGCTCAGTCTTCTAAACTGTTTTGATTTGGACTGCTTTGCTGCTTAGAAATAAAAACAGAAATTGACATCATTAGAGGTAACTTTACCTTCAGTAGAATATAACTGTCCCTAAATTACAAAAAATGCAGTTATAGCTGTAGCTATCATGCTACACAAGTATTTTCTTAATAACTTTTTCTTTCCACAGTCATCCAATATGCTGTGAATACATGAGATGAATTCACAATGTTGTTATTTATGGTACAGATTTTAAGACTGCTGTAGTCAATGGAAATATCTGTTGTTGACTACAAGAGAGTCTTGCATAATTACTGGGAATATTTGGTATTTATTAGGGAATAAATGTTACCACTGAGGCACCTACATTCATACCATTCTTATCCCAAGTCCTTCCTCTTAGATACTACACAATCATTGAGAAAAAAGAAAATAGCTATGTGTTAAACTCCCAGACGCTCAGCTGTTTCTTAAATGGAGTGCATGCCATTCCCATTTCAACAAACAAGCTATTAATAGTAAATGTTTTGAACCGGCAACTTCTGCAACAGTGAGAAAAACTGTAGTACCAAACTACAACCGATGGACAAATAAGGTAGAGAGATCACCACACCACCTACACGCCCTGTGACCAGGNAAAACCAATAAGAGAAAAAAAATCTTTTGAATTCCTCAAAGCTGCTCATTACTAAGAAAAACATAAATACAAAATGCAAAACACTAGTGAATTTTGATTGTGGAAGTTTCATCTGATAGCTCCTACACAACAAACATTAGTTTAAAAAAAAATCAGCTCCCTGATTACCTTGATCCAGGTAAGACTGAGAAGCTTCATTTCTCACCCATGCTAAGCCATGTATCTATCCAAACAACGTAGTAACCGAAGAGTCCTAGACACAGTTCTGACAGGCAATGCCAGTACGAACAGCGAGGATACAGTGCTTCGCAGTTAGAAACTCAGGACTTCAGCACCCAATCTGTAAATCCAAAGGTTAATTTTCAGGCAGGATCCTCCACATTAGACCTTCCTAGACTGGGATTCTTAACCAATGGCATTCTATCATATTTCTGAACATAGTCTAAAATAGTACTTTGAAGTCCTAATCCCGGTCCATAAAGCACCGGATCCTCTTCTACTATAAGCCTCTGTTAAAAAATTTCAGTATCCCTTATGCCTATTTACCCTAAGCATTCAGTCTCCTGTGCCAGTGACATGGTCTGTCCCTGTTAATCGCTGCACTGTATCTACACATATCTTTCATCATATCTTTCAGACTAAGTAGCAGAAATTTCAACTTCTTCATCTACTTCAAACAATTTCACTTGAAAAAGAGTAGTGTCATATTTTTTAGCATATATATATATATATATATATATATAAAATTATCTTCTTATTGAACACTAATTAGAATAACAAATTAAACTGTTCACTTTCTAAAGCATTCAGTTTAACCTTTACCTTCTTAGGAAGTCATAAGATGTTTTCATTCTATGCACTTAAGCACGAAAATCTGCAATAGATGTATTTAACATTAGATTAAGTGGACTAGGATAATATATTACATAAATATTACAGGTCTGGGTTAATTCAATGCCACTGTCCACAGCACTCCCAACTCCAAAGGCCCAAAACCTTTAACTCTAAAAATGTTAGTACTCCAACAAAGCAAAGTATATTCATAAAGTACTCCACAGGAGACACRTCTTAGTTGATAAGAATAAAGATATGAAGGTGTTTTACCTGTTTTTACTCTCATTGGTTTTACACCATGCTGTATTCATATATCCTGTGCTGCCATTCAGAGAGACCTGGACAGACCAGAGAGCTGGGCAAAGAGGAACCTCCTGAGGTTCAACAAGGGCAAGCGCAGAGTCCTGTATTTAGGGAGGAACAATCCCATGCACCAGTACAGGCTGAGGGCTGATATGCTGGACAGCAGCTCTGCAGAGAAGGACCTGGRAGTGCTGGTGGATAACAAGTTGACTATGAGCCAGCAATGTGCCCTTGTGGCCAGGAAGGCCAATGATATCCTGGGGTGCATTAGGAAGAGTGTTACCAGGAGGTCGAGGGAGGTGATCCTGCTCTTCTACTCAGCCCTAAGGAGGCCTCACCTYGAGTACTGTGTCCAGTTCTGGGCTCCCCASTACAAGAGAGACACGGTGCTACTGGASAGAGTCCAGTGTAGGGCTACAAGGATGCTCAGAGGGCTGGAGCACCTGCCCTACAAGGAACGGCTGTGAGAGCTGGGCCTCTTCAGCCTGGGGAAGAGAAGACTGAGGGGCGATCTCATCAACGTGTACAAGTATCTGAAGGGAGGGTGTCAAGGGGATGGGGACAAACTCTTTTCAGTTGTCCCATGTGACAGGACAAGAGGCAATGGGCAGAAACTGATCCACAGGAAATTCCGCCTGAGYGTGAGGGGGAACTTCTTCATTGTGAGAGTGAYGGAGCACTGGAACAGGTCACCCAGAGAGGTTGTGGAGTCTCCTTCTCTGGAGATCTTCAAGGCCTGCCTGGATGCAACTCTGTCTAACATGCTGCAGGTGACCCTACTTGAGCACGGAGGTTGGACCAGATGATTTCCAGAGGTCCCTTCCAACTTTATCGATTCTATGATCCTCCTACCAAATAGATAGCAATATGACTTTGGGAAGCATCCCACCGTTCTGTTAACTTGGCAGTCAAAGGATTTTGCATAAATTTTTAGTCATTCTGAATTGTAAGGAAAACATTACAGTAGAAAGATCAATGTGATAACATTATTTGAAGTATACTACTTCCCTATTTGAATTATTGCCAGTCATGCCCTATCCATTCCTGAAACCACAGGCATTAAAATAGCAAGTATCTTACTGACATCAGTTGGAGTAAAGCATAAATATTAACCTATCATTTCTATATTGCGTATTATATCTGCAAAACTTCTGTACTAGATTTTTACATGAACAATACAAAAACCATTTGAAAATTATTTTGGAAGAATAATACAAATCTAACATACATTCAGATTATATAATGTATCCTAGTTATATTGTTTGTAATATCCTTTTCCTTTACTGCATTGTCCAAGACGGTGCTTTGAAAAATGGTGATTTTCTGCAAGTCCTTAGTTTTGCTATTTACACACCCTCTATGAAATCTGCCTATTTCTCTAGGCAAGGCAGAGACTACACATCCATTTATTAGCTTAGGACTGGTTAAGAGTTGGAGGTTATTCTCAACTCTCTTGTTCTAAAAGCTCAGCTATCAAAAAACAAGCCCAAACACAACGTGATCAGCACACACTTCCTTACACACTAGCATGGCTGGCAGAGGCAACACCAAACCCCAAATTAAGTGTGAGCAGTATTTGAAAACAATCTTTTTAAAGTGTCTGCATTGGTTTTTTTACATCTTTTTCATGCTGTAACATCCCAGTATCACAGTTACAGAACTTGAACCTATGAGATAGGAAATTACAATTTCATTCTGTCAATCCCACCTTCATAAAACAACTTTATTTGGTTAAGCCTATTTTCTATGCTTGGGAAAGAAAGTGAAGCCAGCTCTTCATCCAAAATCTTCATCACGAATTTACTTCTCCTCCACTTGTCCCCTTCTCTGCCCTCTCTGACAGAGCACTTTAATGGCCATCCTGTTCATTATTTCATGACACTGGCTTGAGCCCGTTACCTGGATATAACTCACAAAGATTTCCCAAGGGAGATTAATCAGGCCCACAGTGACTTCTTATATTAAYAGAATATAAAGAAGAAAAAAGCAGCAATCCAGGTCCACATCAAAATCTAAGGGAACTGCTGCCCCTGACTTCACTCATCAGCTGCCTTGGACTAAACCCAGGAAGAAGAAAACTAAACTGGGGGGGGAGGGGAGGGGAAGTACCTATATTTGTTGTTTTGGTTCAATCTCATCTCCTCCTCATACTAAAAAGAGGTAAGAATAATACAGTAGTTACTATGATGACTGATAAAATTTACCAAGTCTTTCCACACCACAGTAACGTAGGAGACATAAAAGGACAGGCACCTACCACCACTGAACAACATCTAGCCGTGGCTATGGCCTGGGCAGAGCAGAGCCGGGGAGGGAGGAGAGCTGGGCAGTCTGCGTCATCAGCAGACTGCTGACAGCAGAGGGCTGGTCAGAAGTTCCTGTAGACCCAAAGCATTTCAGCTCTTTCCTCTCCCACAGGTATTTCTGTGACTAGGAAGGGAAGTAACTGCAGTACCACAGAACCCACCAKGTGGTGTCTGTTAGCAAATGTTGACTTTTTCATGGCGACTGGTGTAGGTACATCTAGATTGTGTATTTAAACATCACAGTTTTGTTTTCATTTCTTGCAAGAAACATTTGACTGAGGTTAATGTTTCATATCAACAGAGTAAAAATAGCTAATTCTGGGCCCAAAGGTCATACACATCAGCACAACTTGAGTTCTGAAGTGCTTTTAACCTTGATTTTTCCTTGTAAGCCAGGTCCTTTAAAATATACAACACATTTAACCCAGTCTCACAAGCACAGGGAAAAAAACATTTTCAGTTTCTTTGGAAGACCATAATTATTTGACAGTCGAAGGGGTCTTACTGTATGAGACACACAATACTTGCCAGGAAATACATAAGACAAACACAGTTCACTTTACAGAAAGGAATACAAATCAGAAATATCAGAACACAGAAAGAGGACATCGTCCCCATCTGATTTATTAGATTTTTGGCACCCCAATTAAGTTCTGACAAGCTAGTATTCCGGGCACAGTAAAATATTGTTGTTCCACTAGGCTTGCTCCAATGTTTAGTCATAAGATCCATACAATAATAACAGAACAGTGGCCTATCTTGACCAACAGTACATTAGTTATTATCTGCAGCACAAACACCTACCACTTTATACTAACATTTTGGCAGTTAATCTAAACATAGCACTTAAAGCTACATCATAATTTTGAGATCTAACTGGGTCATTTTCCTTCCAGCTGGCACCAGTAAAAAGTATTTTATAACAAAAAAAAGTAAATGAAACTTTCTTTACGAGTTTTTTTTTTCCCTCCTCCTTCATTCTTTAATGGCAGGAGCACAAGTATGATTTCAAGCACACACGACATTTTTCAAGGCCTGTTCGTGGTGATGCTAGCTGGGTGAATTACAGTAAGATTTATTGTGCAGTGGCGTATGTCTAATTTTCCATCTACTGCTGGGAGCTTCAGATGGCGGGAACTAACAGAGACGCCCATTATGCACAGCCTGGTTCAAACTGTGGTTTTGGTGCAAACTCTCGGGGACAGGAACTAACTGCACACGCTGGCAAGAGGACAGAGAGAGCTGATGAAAAGAACAAAAAGCACGTTTAAAATGGCTTCTTAAATATTTGGTATCCCATCCCTTCTCCAAATTGCTTTTGTGGCAAGGAGGGGGAGGGAGCTTTAAAGTCCCAACTATTTCCTGTAAAAATTGGGTCCTATTCAATGGGTATAAAACAAGGCAGCTAACGACTTCTCGTTATTGTAGCAAGTTCCCTGCTGACAGGATTCAAAATGAACAGGAGCTCACCAGAATAAAGCTCTCAGTACTTCTCTCTCTCTCTCTCTCTCTCTCTCTCTCTCTCTTTTTTTAAGTTATTGGAAACACAGTCCCTTTTAGAACGACCAAGTAGAGACTTCTTTCCTTTACCTTCCTCTGCCTCATTCTGGTTTTCTCAAATGTCCCATGCAAACTCCCAGCTAAATTGACTGGACATTTTCCATGCCAAGTAAAGGCAGGGAGAGGAAATAATGGAAGGAAGGGATGAGGAAAGGGGAAAACCAGAATAGTTGTAACAAGAAAAATCGACGGCTTGAAGGTAAGAGGGAAGAAAAAAGTGCCTCTGCAGCTCAGCAGTCAGTAAAAGGTAAATGCAGATTACTAGGTTGGCAGGTCAGGGGAGGAAGCCTGAGGAAAGAAAAAGGTTAGAAAGAAAGATAAAAGAAATGGGAGTGGAAAAATCAGTATGAATTGTATAGTGGGAGGGTACAGCAACAGAGTAAATGACTTATTCAGAGCAGAGCTGAGATCCATCTTGCTGAGCCACAAACTTCAACAACATCATTGTAATACCCTGAACACTTAATCTCACAGACGTAGCTGCAGACAACCTCCACAACCACACTCCTCCCTCCTCGGGAAGGGCCTGTTAGGGAGAGAGCAAACCATACGACACATCATGCTTCTGCTATGCCAGAGCAAGGAGAAAAAGATGACCTGTGTGAATTGCTCCACAACTGGCACCCAGAAAAGGCATTTCACTTTAACAATGCAAATCAGGCAAGAAGTAAAAAATGTGTGACAGCCCATAAACCCTTCCGATCTTTTTGGTCGTTTTCAAACATTCATACATCCAAACACAATACTACAGTACATGTTTCAAGTACAGACTGACGACCTAGGAGTCTTTTTCTACCTTTTAGTTCGTATTAGGCACCATTCACCATTCTCCTAAAATCTGCTTCCAAACTTGGTATCATCCTTTCTATTTTCTCAGGGAGCACAATCTATAACCCACAGTAACCTGCAGTGTAGTGCTGTAGCTACACATGTGATGGAAACTTTTTGTTTGTTTGTTTGTTTGTTTGTTTTAAAAAGGCACATATCCAGTCTCTCCTCCACCCTGACCCTTTGTAGACAGTAGATTCAAGGCAAAGGGCTATTTTAGTCCCCAGACTTGTATTTATCCACCTCAAACTGACATCACTTATTTCTGTGCCTGGTTACTCAGTTATATTTTTACTTTGTATCAAGCATGGAAAACCAGCCCCAGTAAATGTATTAATTCTACATTATGATTTTTGGAAAGTTTGGCAACAGAGAGAAGAAGCAAGCAATTGGGTGCGGTATTACAATGTGCAGTGTGGTATTTCATTCTCTCTAGAGATCTGTAATTTTATGCATGTTGAAAAAAATGTTAAGGAAACTTAACATACGGAACCAATTTTCTTCCTTAAAGAGAAAAAAAAAAAATCAAAACAAAACACACCTTTGGGCTGTAAGCATTAAAAAACATCAGTCCAAATGGAACCATTTGGCAAACCAAAAGGGGGAATAAAGAGACTACGTAGAGCTAAGAAATAACCATTAATTTTTGTCTGCCCCCTCTTCCCAGCCACGTGTCTCTTAATCATCACTCAATTCATTAGTACTTTAATTGTGTGTCAATATGACCATAAATTCTCTATATGGGCAACAGCAGATGAAGACTCCCTTGTACCACACGGTCTCAAGAATTGAGGACACCACAAAAGTGGTTTTTTCAAACAACAAATGTATAAGAGAACAAGTCCAAAGACAGACGAAGTACAGTTAGAGTTCAGTTAAAGCTCGGTCTCAAAAAGGCAGGCTTTCCTCAGATTCCTGCTATTAAAACCTTGCCAAAAATATTTTTCTGATCTCTAATCAAGCAATCAGTTCAAACATATGCACGAGAGCAAGAATTACCCTATGCTGTTACACAGAAAACAGCACAGTATTGTATACTGCAGCGCTGTTAAATGCCCCAACATAGAAATTCAGCTCCAGAAACAGCAAAGCATGTACCTGTAGGTGATATTTAAAGAGAAAACCCACACGCATACTTTCAAGGATATTTAGTACAACATATACATCGTGCGGATTGTCATCTGGAACAGCATATTATATAATATGGTGCCAGACAGGCTTTGCAGCACTTGGATTCAAAAGCGAGCACTAGACATAGCACCTCCTCCACACCAGCCCTTCCCGGGCCGGCAGGAGGGGTACAGCACTCAGCCCTGCAGCAACTGGCTACCCACAGCTGGCCAGTCACGCCAGGGGCTGGAGTTGCATATTCTTTATGTATATCTTTATCTAGTCTTGTATAAGAGCTAATGGTGACTGCAGCCCTCTTTTCCACTTATTTCTGTATCTAGGAAACCTTCACATTCTTCATGAGAACCTGACTAGCCACACACTGCTCCAGTCRCTACTAGCACAAAATGGCACCATAAACATCAACTCCACAGGTCCCAGCCAACTCTCTGTTGCCTTTTACACAAGTTGTTCCATGTTCAGAGAAATGGAAGATGTTCCATGTTCCTTGAGAAAAAAGAAAACAGAGATCTTCAGAAGACAGCAACCCAGCACAAGACGTGGTAAGGAGGGACTGATTATCTCAAACACGCCAGACTCACAGCACTCAAAAAAAAAAAAAAAAAAAAAAGGCCAGGTAACCTCAAAGGATCCTAACACTGCTTTTTCTAGACTGTCACCCACATCCCTGAATCTTTGTTTATCCTATTTTTTAAGGATTGGTGAGTGCAAGGAGTCAGGGAAGCTGCCCTCCCAAAAGAACAGTGCAAGAAAATGTGGTTGTGCCAGTGCCTCTCTAGAGTTGGCACTGCTTGTTCTCCACAGTTTTATCATAACCCTATCCAGACCAAACAAGTAGGGGAAGACAAGGGTGGAAGGTGCTGTGCACTAGCAAAYTTACTGTACAACAGATCCAGCATTTTAGGACATAATTCCCCTCAACTTCAGATCTTACACTGACTTCACCTTGGCTAGAATCAGCCATTTGGGCTATTAGTTTATTTTCTACTCATGCAAGAAAGGAGATCCAGTAATATCTGTTGGCAGCTGGGTTTAAATAGGGATGAAAACTATTTGCAAGTTCTTCTGATAGCATTTACAACTCATAGGAACAAACCAAAGTCTTCTCCCAAGAAACGTTACTTGCATAATTTCTAAGCTCAGAAACCAAGAGGGAGGAAATTTTCAGAGGCTGTTAGTCACTCAACTCCACCTGACACTGGAAAATCTCCGCATAGTATCAAAGTTCTCTCTGCCTTTAACCATGATTTGTGCTGGAACTTCACCAGCACAACACATACAGACAGAAGTACTATTGCCTTCACATTTAAAATTACAGGACCATTTCTCTGAGTAAGTAAAGTAYCAAATTATTTTGAAATGCTTTAAGACTTTGAGGAAACCCCACTTTCACAATAATAAAGGACAATAAAAGAAATGCACACTGTTACACTCTATTGCAAAGAAAGCAGAACAAAACAAACCAATAAGCACAGTTATTCAGGGAAAGAATTCTAATTACCAGATCAACAGAATATTAAAAGCACTAGATTACACTATGTTTTTCTTGATACACCCATACCTAGCCCAGTGAACAAAGTCAGAGCATACAGCTTACCTGAGACACTACAGGCTTCAGAAACAGAATTGCAAGTTTCTAGGAGTGTTCGTAGTAACGTTTCCTAGCTTGGCAGGTGTAGGTCCTCATTCCACAAGAGCAAAACCCACAATCCTCCCTCTTTCTCTTTTATAGCAAACAGGTTTAACAGCTCCCCAACATTGGGGGGGGGAGGGGGAGGAAGCCTCTACTGTGGATCAGAGGACTCTTCAGAGGGAGTTTCTTCACTAAACAGAAACTGGAGAAACATATGGAAAGTTTTCCATTCCTAGGGTGCCTTCTTCCTCACTCCCATCTACTCAGGCAGCACCCAGACAGGTCGAGGTGGGGTTTCTCCTTTCTGTAAAACTCTGTGTCAATATAACAGCGCAAGGATGGTCCAGGCTCACCTATGCTTTAACATGCTAACTGTGCAGTGCCAGCCCAAAACCAGTACACTGAGGGAAGCGTTAATGACAACATGATGAAGTCAATGAGCTTTGCCATTCCTAACAGTTTGCAAACTGTCCAGGTCCTTGGGCCCTGCTTTACACATACTCCCAAGCCCCTGGTACAACAGCAAGCTTGCTAGCTAACCATCCAGAAATTTCCAGTCATGCTTTTCATACTGAAAACCTAGGACTTGGAAAGAGGCAAATAATAGCAAGAAAAAACTAAGAACTCCCACCTTTGCTGTAGCGTGTGGTGGAGTCCTGCAATTTCAATCGGGGTGAGRAGGAGAGGGAAGACACAGAAGGAACAAATAGTCGTCATTCTGATACACTTCTACAGTCATATTATCCACTGATTAGCTCACATGTTTATCTTTAAACTATTAAAAGGAATCATAGACAAAAATGACATTTTAAGAAAAAGAAGAAAGTGAGAYGGAGTTCCCATCTCTAGTATTCTGGCACACTTCACTGTAGTGTGCAGCATCAACTCATTACTGATGGACTAATTACTTGCATGAGATTTTTACTTTTGCAATATAGAAAGTATCTGGCTTGAAGTGACTCTCTTATGTCTTCAAGCAGCCCCAGACCTCAGTAGAGCTTTGTGCCTTCTCACTAGCAGCAGAACTGTTGCAAGTAAAGGAAAGCTACTCCCAGAAGTCAAGAGCTGGAAGTGTTTATTGTTCATTTTCCAAAAACATCAAATATTTTAAGGCTAGGATTTTCAAAGGGGCCTAAGAGAATCAGGTACTCCTACACCTATTGAATTACAGTGAAATTTGAATACCTCTATTCCTAAGTCTGCCCTGAAAGAGATTTAAGGTGGGATTTCCCCTTCTAATGTACCATTCTCAAGCTTTATTCYTTATTTTGCAAGGGGCACTGCAAGACACAACACAGACTCCTCACTCAGCACCTTTCAGGGGCATCAAAAATGTACCAATTGCTATAAATAAGCAGGCTGTTGTAGGATTGGAGGTTCTCTCAGTGGTTTTTAAATTTTGTTTTTCAATCATTTGTACTGTAAAATACTGTCCTCTTTTCTTGAAGATAAATAACTCTGAAATTCAGGCAGAAGAAATTCCTGATTAACATAAGTCAAAATCCCCTCCCCCCCCCATCAGCCTAACAAGAAATCCATTTGCAGTTTAAAAAAAACAACAACAAAACTGGGTGCAGATGCATAATTTCTCATACCAGCATCAATAAAACTAGGAACAGGCTTGTGCCCAGACAGCTACATTCTGGGCATCAACACTGTATTAATTGCACTAGAAATGGAAAAGCAGAAACTCTTGCCTTTTTCACTTAGCTCATAACCACGTTTTTCTTATTTTTTTTCTAGAAAATGAGTGTTTCTCTATTTCAAAGGTGAGAGCCACTCTGTAGTTACAAGTGGTACTTTTTGACTTTCTTAATACAACCCTGTGGCTACAATTAACAGACTAGATAAATAGCAAATCAAATTAAGGTCTGATTCTGTTGTGCTTATAGCTACAATCCTTGCAATAAATTGCTGGTTAAGCTGTCGGAGGTAAATTAGGAGAGATGGAAAGCATGATCTGTGAAGCCTGAACTTTAAGTGTGCAGACATTAAAAGCAAGTGTATGAAAGAAGATAAGCAAGTATCAAGAGAGAAATTTTCAAAACTTTCAGATGCAATAGAGATTATTGTAAGATTTCTAACATAGCTGAGAAACATTTTGCACAAAGCTTAGAAAAACAATGCATCAAACTATTATTTCTTTATATGAGCTCCTCAGCATTTACTTTYGTTGTTCACATAGGAATAATATTTTCAAAAGAGAAGAACAGGATTTTGTTCTTCTTATTATTTCAAAGTGCTTTGAGATCATTTCGGAACTTCACAGTCTGAGGTTTGTGGAGTAAGGGCTGTTACCACATACAAACTTATTGTTGTAAAAATGTACTATTTTCTCCTTTCAAAAATGAGTAAGTAACTGAACTAATTTGAAGACCTTCACAACCTGAGATTCTTACAGGCATTTTAAGACTGTATAATCTCTCATCTATTTAGTTTGTAATTCAATCACAAAGTCCTTGCAGTATAAAATCAAAACATACTAGAAGTGTGTACTGTCTTTAAGCAYGATCAGTCTAAGGGTTTGTAGAGAGGGATTAAATCAAGGAAGGCAGCCTTATGAATCATTGTGTTAGGCACATAATATCCAATGGAAATGTTAAGGTTGCATCCTAAGAACTGCTGTGCATTTACTGCCAGGTGCTGACCCAACCCTCTGTTTCCAGAGACACTGGTGGGAACAGGATGGGCTCAGAACTTCAAAGCAGCAACCTGCTATTTGGGAGAAAGAAAGAAAAAATAACATGACCATTTAAAAATCATTCATGGTCCTTCACACCATGAGGTTGTGACCAAACAATACCTTTTTCAAAACCTCATGCTTGCTCTCATCACTCATATTATCTAAAGGCAGYGCTACCGAGCTCTTCTATCTCCTCCATAACAGCTTTCTGGTGGCAAAGCACCACCCTGCTTGGCAAGGTGCTCAGTAACACTAGAACTCCTCTTGCCTTTGTTTTTGCCATTAACCTCTACAGGAGAGCAAGAGAACATGCTCCAAACTCTACTTTTGTTTCTTCTCCTACTGCAGGGAAGGTAGGAAGAACATTACAGCCCTCACATTCCTAGATAATTCTAGCCTCACTTCAACCTACTCAGGTCAGGCCTATCCCATGAGATCAGAAACTCATACCAGGTGGGGGCACTTAGCCTATCTGGCCATTTGAATCATCTCACAGTCCAACAAGAATCACATGTGCACGGAGCCCTGAGGGCTGTAACCCACAGGTATCCTGCTCAGACTGCGTAATAAACTGCCTCTGTGCCCAGCTGAAGGTGGTCAGATACCTCTAAGACACATTCCTCAGTATAAAAGGCTGCAGTAGGAAAAAATGAGGCTAGGTCAATATTTAATATTGTAAGTTGAGACATACCAAATTTTCTCTGACTGCTCACACRTTGTAATTACTGAATTACACAAGTAAGGAAAACCTGATCTTTCCTATACCTGTTCTCAGTCCTTTCTGGCGACACTCTGGCTCTCAGCTGCTGCATGAGAGTCGCAGGGGTCAGTCCACACCACTACTCCGCCCGCTCCTGCTCTGCTATGCAGGCCCTCACTGCCCCAGTCACCCAGCACGGCAGAGGTGACAGGGGAAATGTTTTTACCCACGACRTGTTTCCCCTCAAACCGAAGCAAGCGCGGCGCTGAGCGCCACCAGGCAGGAGCGGGGCCGCGGGCAGCGGCGGAGGATGGTCTTCCCCTCCCGCAGGGATGGAGCTGGGGCGCGGAGGGAGCCTCCGGCCGCGGGCAGCCCTGCCGCGCCGAGCGGCGGAGAGGCGGCAGCGCCTACCCAGACGGAGCGGCGGAGCCGTTGCCGTTAGCCTCGGCCCCGCCCCGCCCCGGAGGAGGAGCCATGCAAATCAAAGGCCGCGGAGGCTGCCGGGAGACTCGGCCCCGCCCCGCCCCGCGCGGGGCGGCCGTTGGTGGCCGTTACAACGGTTCTCCGCGGAGGCGGCGGCCCGGCGGCGCTCGGAGCTGGGCACAGGCGACGTCTCAAAAATTATTTTCCCAGCGGAGGGAACTGTTAGCCAGCAGCAAGGCGCCGAGGCGCGGGCGGCGCAGCTTTACCCGCGGCGCCGGCTGTGACCTGGGCAGCGGGGCCTGCGCGGACGGCCGCCGCTGGCGGGCTGCTCTGCGGGCCGCGGCCCGCGGCCCTCCGGGCTCGGAGGCGAGCCGGGGCCCGAGGCGGGTGACACGAGCTTAGAAGACAGCTGAACTTCGCTGTCTTGCTGTCCATTGTGCTTTCCAAAAGTTCCCTGAATTGGCTCATAATTTTGTTATTTTAGAGGTCCACCTTAAATAACTGACAAATTGTAACTATAGCAAATGATTATTGAACAATTAGTTTATAAAAGATTAATGGCGGTTTTATCATGATGAGTTATTATACATACGCGTGTGAGAAATGAAGTGGTGCCATTCTTAATACAAATTACTGTAACTCAGTGAAGTAGAATAATGTGAATATTCATAATTGCTCCTGTGCCTTAAAATAAGCCTCCTCCTCCCCCCCCCCTTAAAATAGCCTAAAGCTGCTAGGATATGTAGTGCTTTCCTGCTGTAGTTGGAGTCAAAAAAAWATATAAGGAAATAAATAAAAACTGTGTGAGGGGGATTTTGCAGGCTCTGGCTGTAGGAGAAGCTGGAGAGTTCGGCTCACAGACACTGACTCATGGGCTATCCCCCGCCTTTTCTTTCCACCCATATTGCTGTTGTTAAAACTAAAAAAGCTTGCTCGTCTCTCCAGTCACACTCCTGGAAATAGGTAGTTTGCATTAAAAAGTTTTTCCAGAAGCCTTTTTTCCTGCATGATCTCTCAACGTGTGGCATTTCTTTTTCTGTGGTGGGGGAGGAGGATTGGAGTTGTTTTTTTTATTTTTTTTCCAGCACTTACCCTTTGGTTTTACAGCAGCTGTAACTATTCTAGTGGAATTAACTGAAGTCTTGCATTAAGTGTGGATTTCCTGATGTTTGAATAAAAGATATTTCCTTGTGATTGAGTAATTTGATCATTAAGGTCCCTGATCTCTAGATTTTCTGAATTAAAYCTGCTAAGTTTTAACCAGATCTTGCCAAAAATAAGAGACATTTAGCATCCTAAATATTTTAGACTGTCTGATAGACTTAGAATTTCCATTGTACATAGACTCATTTGATTCTCTGATTTCCTTCCATTAAAAAAATCGGACTGTCACAAAGCTCCTCAGCAAAGCCCTTCATTGCAAGGTCAGACTGCAAACATAATTGTCAGTTATTTCTTCCTTCTCATCTGCCAAAGCATTACGCTGTGTTCCTGAACAGGAAAGGGATGTACCCACTTGCAGCCCAATCCAATGACTGTAGATGCTGAGGAAAAAGGAGAATGAACCATAGATGACGGCCAGGCTCTCATGCTCCCCGTAACTAGAGTCTCCTGCTGGACGCCAAACTACTGAGCTAGGTGGACAGACCCAGCAGGACAGTTAGTGTGTTTTCAGTTGTAGGTTATTAGTGACTAAATTAGTTGCAATCATACAGTGGCTATGGAGACATCATTATCCATCATAGGGTCTTGGTGGCAGAGACCATCTTTTCATTTGCTGCTTGTACAGTGCCTCGAAGAACAGGATCCTGCTACGTGACTGTGGATCATAGCATAGCATTTATATTTCCTGATTGCCAAATATAACCTTGTGCTGTGTGGCCTGGCTTAAAAAGGAGCTTAGTCATGTGTCTTCAGTTTGAGGTACCGCATTCAAAAAAATTAAAGCTGGATGTTGCTGAAGTGATGCAAAAGTTGAGGTATTTTTGTACTTACAGGTTTGGAGCTTACATCCTATTCTTCCAAAGCTAATTTAAAACAATTAGTTGGTTTCTTTACATATCCTGCTAGCAACTAATTAACCAGAATAGTGGCAGAAAATACCCAGATAAACAATACCCATTTATTTTGTAATTTGATTGTATATTTGAGGAGAATTATTTAAAGCTCTAATAATTAACCTTTGCTCTTCATAGCAATACTTAGTGATCCTTTCCTGATGAGCTACAATGCCAACCAAACCTCTAAGCGGGTTTTAATACAAGTATAGAAGCTTTTAAAGTCTGTGGTGTCAAAGTAAATTAAGGTGTCCGTAAGTAGTTCTTAATACAACTGACCACAGTGATTTCTACAGGGCAATTATGTTTTAGTGTGTCAATCATCCCATAGGCATTAATATAAACCAGAACAGCTCTGAAGAGATTTGTTATGGACTGTCATGTCAAAAACCCAAATGCTAACCTGCAGCAGCCTTGATATTGTTAGACCTACCAAGGGTCAGATTTCAATTAATCCACAGATTTAACAGTCCTCCACTGTAGTGGGTCTTGATACAATTAAGCAATAATAGATGACAGGAAGGATACTTCCTGGCAGTTAATGACCAATGGCAGTATTTGAAGGCCCTTAACCCAGCTGGTCATTAACTGCTCAGAAAGACACAACCTGGAGCTCATATTTTCTATTGTAAACCATATATTAAGGAAATAAATCAATTACTCTTTCCTTCCGCTCCCCCAGTCCTGTGGATGCTGCTGCTGTTGGGCTATAGCTGTAGCAGTTAATTGTCAGGAAAATCCCGGTGCAAGTAACTGGTGGGGAGACAGAGTTTCAGTCTGAACCCTGTAATGCTGAAAAACGCTTACAGGAGTCCTGACAGCTCCAAAGGATGCCAAAAAAAAAAAAAAAGAAAAAGAAAAAAAAAAAAGAAAAGAGAGAGAGAGAGAGAGAGAGAGAGAGAGAGAGAGAGAGAGAGAGAGAGGGAGGGAGGGAGAGAGGGAGAGAGAGGGAGAGATTCTGTCCTCCGTGGTGTAAGGCCATCCGATAGTGCCTGTGTAAGGCTCTGCCTTCTGTCCTGGGCACATGTGAGCCCCTCATAATCCGGAAAGAAGTGCATGCTGACCTGCAGTCTCCAGTGCACCTTTACTCCACAAGACTGTGCTCCTGTGTAGACTCAGCACCCTGTCCTGCCGGGTAGATTTGTGGGTATTTTTTTTAGCACATCTCTAGGTGTCAAATAAGCATTTTGTCTCGTTACTGGTATAGAAAGCAAAGACTTTTTGTATTTCATTCCTCAACTCACTTTTCATTCTACCTATAACCCAGAACACCATCAGTGTTTCCCAGACTATAGATCATCATTATTCACAGCTGCAGATTCCACCAAGGTAAAGAGTCAAATCATGTAGCAAGGCAGGTGAAAGAAAGACCAGAGGAAAAAGCTAAAATTCCTCCCTGCGGAAGGTACAAATTGACTTAAGTAGAACAATATGAAACTACCAAAGTGGAGGATTGGATCGCGTCTCAGGCCTATCATACAAAATTAAACCTTAGACAAAATGACATGGTGCTTCATCTCCATGGGTCCTTGACTCTAGGAGCTTAAGCTGTATTGACTGCTGTCCTGTGCCATAATTCTTTTGTAGACTTGCGTTACGGCCATTTCTGCATCGTGTTGAACTGTGGTGGATTCAGTAGCAGAAATACAGTTCTGATGCTGCCTTCTCCTCCTTAAGGACATTTTATTGTTGCAGTTCGACTGAATAACTAGTTGGTTGCTTACCAAAAACCAAAGCACTCGCCAATATTTATGTATTTATTCACTGTAACCTATTTGTCATCAACTTCATTGCATCCACTTTTGACTCTAAAATATTTTATCATATGGCTTCAAAATGGAGAATATCATTTTAAAGTGTTTCACGTGTGGGCATCTCCAGGGAAGCAGGAATTCCTCCCTCCTTGGATGCTCCGGGGTGGTTTGTGCAGTAATGGACACGTGGCTGAAACCTGATGTGTTGCACCACCCAAGTGTTCTGTTATGCTATGTTACAGTACTCTTCAATGTAATTTGTTCTTTTCCTATGAGAACCATGACTAATTAGTGAATCAAAAGCCAATCATAATACACAAATGACAGCAGTTTACAGACATGGCGATATGGCAACTATAGGTTTTCTTGTTGTCAACTTTGGTTAGTTTGCAGGGGAATGTTATATGCAGGGGAAAAAGGGAGGGCAAATAGAGAAGAAACAGGAGAACTGTTTTGTGTTACTTCTGCTGGACGAAAATACTTCTAAGATCGTTGCTACCAAAAGCACTTGCTGCTTACAAAACCTACAGTACACTGCAAATATTATCAAATTGTGTTGGTTATCATGCATGTCTGTTATAGCATATGGTGTTAATGGACTTCGGAGGCTGATAAATGCCTTTGTAGAATGGAAGGACACGGAGAAAACCAAAGGAGGCCAGCTGAACATGCCTAGTTGCATTTTCCTGTCTACCAGTTTCTCTTGGTCAATCTTTAATAATAACTTCAAAGGAATTATAAGAGAGGCATAAAAGAAGTCTCACACACACATCTCATAAAACAAAATTTATCTTTAATTTGTAAGTGTCAACAGCAGTACAAAAGATGGAGTGATGGTGAATAGATTAAGGGTAGAGAGGACAGTCTTGAGGTAAATGAGCATAAATAGGCAGTCTTATAGACACTCCCCTGAGGGGTCTAAACCCCTGTCATGGCATATACTGTATCACCCAAAGATGACATGTTTAACATATCAGGAAAGCACCTTGTGCAAAAAAAAAAAAAAAAAAAAAAAAAAAAAAAAAAAAAAAAAAAAAAAAAAAAAAAAAAAAAAAAAAAAAAATCCCCCCACCCAAAACATGTAGGTAAGGTGCCAACATACACCAGAACATACTGTATATGGACAGTGTCTTTCAATTCTGTCTTTTCCATTAATTACTGAGGCAGAGGAGGAGAAGACTCTTAAAAGTACCACTGAAGGATTATTTAATATTTAATTTACCTCACGTCAATACTGCACAACAAAATCCAAGAAGTCTGTTTATGCAATGAAGCAGAGCTAAGAATAACTATTCTCCTTTTTAAATTGAGAACAGAACTTTTTTAAATCAATATCCTTAGCAAACCTTTTTCTCTCTCTTTTTTTTTTTTTTTTTAACTGTAGCAAGAGGAGAGTGTGAGATGTGATGGCAACCTTTAAGTTCATTTAAAAACTTTACACTGGACTGTACAAGATTTTTTGATAAACTATTTACATTTTCAGACTTTAAAACATATTCAAAGCAGCAATAGACACTAGTTTTTCTCTAAACGCCCAAATAATTACCGGCCATGGGCCCAGGTAGGTACCTGCATTGTATATAGAATTTCTACAAAGAAAACCTGCCTGTTAAATTAGCCAGTGGGTGTCCGATGAGCAGCCCTCGTGGCTCAGAGCTGCACCCACAGTGTTGCTATAGGAATCAAAGCATAGTACCTTGACGAGAGAGTCTCAGTTGTCCCAACAGCTCTACACAAACTTTACAATTTGAAACAGCAGCTAGCATGTCAGTCCAGCATGTCAGTGAATTGTGCTGATTAAATTAACATAGAGTACAATCTCACAATATACATCACAAACAAATTACAATGTCAGGAAATAAGAGTTACAGTAAGATAAGTTATGTAGTAACAGCTTATAAGCTTGTCTTAATGTAATAAAAAAATTTGTACATGGGAAATACAATAATGAATGAACATAAATGCTAAGCATCTAGTTTGCTACAAGCTGAAGAAAGGTACAAGAAAAAAAAAGTTGCTTTCTAGAAAGCAAAACACAAATGACAAAGGAAGACAAACGGAGAATGCACACTAGCAGGTCTGCAATGTGCAGCATACAAACAGTTAAATATTTGCACATTCCCCATACTCCAAGAGCACCAAGGACCTCACTTGTGGTTTTTAGAAAGCGGAAATTACAAAGCAAGCCATGTCACTAAGTTGCTTTATAGCTTTCATATTGCCATAAATACTAATTTGATAAGTTTTCCTTTAGCCCAGTTCACCCCACCCTACCCCTTTTTACCCAGCGTGTGAAATCTCAGAATACTTCTTTGTCACCATTTCCAACAAATCTGGTAGTTAAAAAAAGGGTGATGGATTAAAATGAAATATATTTGCATATACATATATTTTAATTCTTTTCCTTCTGTAGTAGAACATTACAGTATATCAAAAATGTAGTTTGATCTGAGAAAAATCACAGACATTAATGGGTTTATATTAAAAAAAAAGTTTGGGGAAGGTTTTTTTCTTTTAAAGGAAGAGTAAGGGATTTTTAAGCATTTTGTAAAGGATCACATGAGGTCATATAGTATTATTCTTTTAAAAGAACATGCTTAAGTGCCAACTTGAATCTTAAACAAGCATGCAGAACACCTAGGGCCCGAGCCCATTCATCAGCTTTTTATTGGGAACATGAAGGACTCGATGACACGCTCTGCCCGCCGCCTCTCTAGTGCGGTTGTTTGCACTGTGACCCTGGGCCAGCAGAGATTGCCCCGCTTAATGCCAACTGGTCCTAGTCACTGCCATGGAAGTACTAACGTGCTTAAAATTAAGCTGGCAGGAAAGAGCTTTACTGGGGGCGGAAGCAGGAGGACGGGGGTTTATCTTGTAGTATGTTTTATGGGGAAATTATTTTTGAAATGCCACGTCTTTGATATGACCATAAAGCCAAAATCGGAAAGGCAACCCAGAGAGAGGACCATGCTTTTTGAACGTATTAGCAGACAGTTGTGTTTCTCCTCAAAGCAGTAACTGCCATCAGCTGAGTGCCGTACCCTCTACACAGGGCGAAGTATTTATCGTGACTAACGCAGCTATTTGTTTTGCACTCCCAGCCCGGAGCAAACCCATCTTTTGCCCACCGCCCCCTCCCTGCCTCTTGTTGCACCTGAGTCCACTGATTTTGGAGCTCATTGTGAGCCCGTGTATTCTCAGCAGACAGTTTCATGAGCTAAACGGTGACACCCAAACAACAGGCAGATCACACTTGGGCTATTTCATCAGAGTCATTTCTCCATGTAAACCTGCACCCTGGGAAGCAGTGCTGTTTCCATTAAGACTTTAATGTTCCGTTTTTATGAAATATGAAGTGATCTATTCTAGCTGGTATCAGACTTTCAGGAGTGTTCTTCTCTTGAAAATAAGTATTTTATACTTTTCCAAAAAGAAAATATATTGTATCTGTTAATTAAATAAACTGTTCACAGAGAAAATATTATTACTATATTTGTGCATTACCTGAAAGGAGTTGTTATGTTTTTCAGAGTTATTTGGGGGGGACTCAAACACAATGTTTAAAGAACAATTCCACAAGTCTCTGTGTGTGTTGTGTGAACTTTTCCCCCGGTATTATAGCCTAATATGACAATATCATGATTCAATAAATGTAGAAAATAAAGGTTCAATATTATTACATCTTGGCTGCATTGCAAGGGCTGTCTTAGTCATGAAAATCTTTCCAGGAACATGGTTTTGACTTCAAAATGCCATTCTTGCTGGGAGCTAAAACATTTCATCAGTTTTGCTTGGATTCACAAAACAAACTGTGTTTCCTATTAGCTGTATCAGAAATTTGGTATGTTTGACGTATCAGCTTTCCAAAGAAAAAGGAAAAAGTATTCCATGTTTGAGGAATATGCTATTAAAATTCAGTGAGAGCACAAGTGAGGCTTCTTGCTGTCCCAGCTACAGGTCCACAATACTGCGCTCACACTGCGGGTGTAAATTCAGCATCTACATGAGGTACAGTGACTTGTCAGCATTTAATATGGACCAACATACACTGATATACAACAAAAGTAAATACATAACTTATACTTCACTAAGTATCCATGAACAAAAAATAAAATTCTATTTCCTATGTTATATTTACACAATTTAAAAAAAAATCTAAAATGAGATGGTAAATTCATCAAAAACTTTGTTTTGAGCTCCGATTAATAAAGTAAAAAATGTTGGGTTTTTTTATCCTTATGATTGTCCTTCGTTGATTTCCACTGACATTTTAGAGCCAATGTCGGCTAATAAATAGAATAAAATGCTCATATGCACAATTCAGATTCAAATACGTTCCTCCCACTCACCCAGCCAATAAATGTAATTTTTACCAGCTGGCAATTCCTGAAGCGCCAATCATTTTCGAGAACGTGGCTTTAACGTACAGAGCATCAGCACTGAGGCAGGGCTGGAGCTAAAACAAAGTGTTCATACATACATGTATTTTGCAT
Organism: Rhea americana; assembly: GCF_003343005.1. Classification (NCBI taxonomy): domain Eukaryota; kingdom Metazoa; phylum Chordata; class Aves; order Rheiformes; family Rheidae; genus Rhea; species Rhea americana. Next base: position 2,188,695 of record NW_028186634.1, on the reverse strand, counting down.
AAATAAATGAAATAACAAGACATAAAAATGACTCAAATCCGGCAACTGTGAGGCAGGCCCACACGAGTCGAAACAGATGACTTTTGTTCATGTAGTTTTCGTACAACAGTTTCACATTAGTCAGAAGTGATAAAAAATACCATTTATATCCAGTGCTTATAACACTTACGAAACAACATCTGTGAGTGTGTGTTTTTTTGTACTACAAGCAAAATCAAGTTTCAGTCCTAAAGAACAGTCCTTTGTTCTCCACAAGCCTGCAGAATATTATTTTGGCATGGTCATAAAATTTTAAAAAAATTAACCAACTAATCTAAATGTTTGCCTTTGTGCAAAAAATAATTACATAAAATACAATGCTAGCAATACAGCATTCTACCTATGCAACAAACCAGAAAAAAAGAGAGCAAGAGAGAAAGAGAGTGACATGGGGAGAGGGAGAGATACTTCTAACTGGAGAATTATGTAAGACATTAATAAATAGTAATTTTTAAAGAAATAATGGCACCCTCCCCCCACTCTGAGCTGAATGTATTAAAAACAGTTCAAATCCCCAAGCAATTATAAGAACAAAAAACTCTTTCTATCAGTACCTTAGCCAGCTTAAAGAGGGCGCTCACCAGCTAACGACACAGCATTTGCCTTTAAAGTCTTGGCTAGACCAGTTTATTGCTTACTAGACATGGACTCAGAACACATTTAAATAAATATTAAAAATATAGCATTTTGTTCCAAATTACAAAATGGCCAAAGAAATTTGACCACTGTGTTTCTATGTCATTATCTTTATAAATTGTCCTGTAAATTGAACAATCATCTCATTTGTTTTGGGGGTTGTTTTTGCACATTTAAATGTGATTCCTACAGTGGCAACACTGGCTATCTCCGCTCAAATAGGTATTACTGGGGCTATGAGGAAAATGACAGCTCCTGACACAGCAACTCATCGCTACACCTTACACGAGTTTCTGCAAGATAGTGTGATAGATAGCTCAGGGAGAACTAGCACTAAAGCTACACTTTTTTCATCATCTGGGTCCTAAACAAAGCTCATTTAGCTCCATGGGAAGATTCTCATGGACTTTGAGAGGAGCTGGACTGGGCTCACGCATACCTGTCAGCCTGAGTCTGAATTTACCACCAGCGTGCTGAGTATATCCCAGCCCAAGTAAAAGCTAAGGGAGCCGAGGTGCCTCAGCACACGGATTCATCAGGCCCACTGCATCTGCATATTACGTACAGTGATGTATTTGTGGACAACAGGAGTGGAGTGAGAAGGGGAAAAAATAAAGGTGATTTCTTCTCTATCTCTTAAAAGTAATAAATTCTCAGTCTTTTAATATCTCTCTCTATATCTTTCCCAGAATTTTCTCTAGCAATTGTATTTTTATAGTAGTAATACAAATAAAAATTTTCGTTTTTATAGCACCTTTCATCCAACAATCCCAAAGCACTTGACAAACATTCATCAAGATCTGGCTCCCACTCCCTTGTGGCTAATATCCAATAAATATTTTGATGCACCTATTTTCCCAGCTTTGCAAGTCAGACATTTGTGTGGCCTTCCCTCCCCGACTAGGAGTCTCACATATAAATCACTGCATAAATACACTCTGGGGAGCAGACAGTTCCTTCAGGTGACAACAGGAATGGCGATGTATGGTGCCTTGACGCATTGTAGGATTGTACAGGCCCTAAAAATTCGTCACGGCAGACTCTATGTGCAGTCTGGATTTTACGTGTGCCTGACGGCAGATAGGTAAAAGCCTACCTTTACATCATCCTGTCTGTCCATATCTGCAGATTCTAAGTATAGAGTTTTACAACTATAAACACATTTTTTTAGGAGTATTTGCACTGTATGTACATATAGAAGTACTCACTTTACTTTGCATTACATATAGCAGAGTGTTTCCAAGTGCTCCCTGAATGTCTATTGTTATGGAAACAACTGAATTTCCCATTCATAAGTTTCATGTTCATTTTAGTAGCAGGTGCACTTTGATTTTCATATACCTGTGTATTTTGGAGGAGGAAAAAGAAAGGGCTATTTAAAACATCAATAAGGAATTTTAAGTGTAATGCCACCAACAGTACTTTTAAAAATAAATATTAAGTATTTGGACCCTTGACATTCTGGAATGAATAAATTATTTAAGAGAAAATGTGTTAAGACTGAATGCAAGGGTTAAAAGCAAAGGGGTAGAGAATGTAGTCAGAGGTGGCCTCACACTGCTAAGACAGGCCTGTCCATAGCTGGTGATCGCTCTTTTGTGCTTAAAGTTTCACACTAATGGCACATCAAGAGGCAAAAGCAATTGGGCACATGCACTATGGCAACCATGTTCACTACTTAAGAATATCCTGTCTCCAGATTCCTGAGTACTTTAACATTTTCTGGAAAAAAAATCATTTTTTTATATAATTTTTTTTAAGATGCCAAAGGATTGTCTAAGACTTTACAGTGTCTCCTTTAAGACTTTTTTTAAATGTTAAGATTCAAAAGTTATGAAAAGTTTGGCACATCAGAAGTTCAGCTATACACATGGAGAAAAAAAGGAATTGAGAGACTACTTTTAAAGATGAGCTATGATGCACAGATGTGCACACTTGTGGACTTGTTCTGTTTTACAATATGAAATCTGCAGTTTTTGTTTTCTAAAATAATCCAGAATAAAAACACATTCACAACCTGTAGGCTGGCACAGCATACCTGAGTGAGAATGTATAACCCCCATCTAAAACAGTAACTTAAACCTTTATCAGCATCCAAAAGGAAAAAGACAAAAGGTAAGACTTGTAAGACAGCTATTGATTCATATAAGTTTTCAAGTCCTGATGTCTGATATTTAATATATGTCTTCATCTAAATTAAAAAAAAACAAAACAAAAACAAAAAACCCAAGTTCATGAAAAATTAGGGAAACAATCTGTCTCACACGTTAAGAAACATTTAAGACCATTCTGCTGATGTAATTGTAGGAGCCACACATGCATGCAGGCTCTTTAAGAACTTTTTGTTCAAAAAAAAAAAAAAAACCCAAAAAACAAATGAGTCTGAGTACTTTAATTCTGTGAACACTCCTCAGTTGGCACTGACTGCCTCGTGGGCTTCATTTTCACTGCTATAGTCTGATTTGGGATCATCCTCATAGTCCTCATACATTTCTATTTCATCCTCTCCATTTATCATTTCATTTCCAGCAAGGCTTCCGCTGTCCGTCTTCATACCGTAAGTGCTCTGAATGACAGGGATGCTGGGCTCAGGGCTGGCAGAGGTGCTAGAGCAGTCGGATGTCATCTGAGGTGATGGCGTGGTAGTTGCCATGGTAATAGCACCAGGGTAGACAACACCTGTTCCTGTGGTGATTGGAATTTGAGGCTGTTGTCTGAAAGGCAAAACAAGAGGGGGACACGATTACCTTCGTTGGGAGGCGGGAAGGCCTTTGGCAAGTCCTAAGCAAAGCAAAGCGTGTGATTTTCCTAGGAGGTCTCTCTGCGTTCCTCTGAGGCTCAGATGCTGGTCCTGTAAAGCACTGGTTTGCCTTAGCTCCCCCCAAGGACAACTAGAGAGTAAACTTTTTAATAACTACAAGGATTAAACCTTCTGATGCTTTTGCTTATTTTATGCATTTATTTAAAGCATACTGCAAACCATCACTTGGACAGAGAGCCTCAGGCAGCCTCTAGCACATGCGTTGCCTAACAGCCACCACAGACAACTAAGTCCTACATTTAGATCTTCAAAACTCCTGACAAGAGCTTCTGTTTCATGGCTGTTAGTGAGGGGACCTTGAGATTATTTATAAGCACCTAAAAAAGCAGACAGGTGACTGAGTAACTTTGTGTGTCCATCTATCTGTAAGCATGTAATTTACTGCAGAAGTGCTAGGTAAACTACATCACTTAAGAATACTTCTGGTATTTTATTGCTGGCCTTTAAATCCATGATCAGAATGCTATTTGTTTGGGGGATTCAATGCGTAAGATAGCTTTTGAAGCAAAGTACTTCAGAAAAAAAAAAAAAAAAAAAAAAAAAAAAAAAAAAAAGATGTTCTTGTTTGTATGGACAGAGCCTGCAAGAACTAAGACCTCCTGAGGACCCCATGTCAGAGCTGATTTACCTTCATAACGCAAATACAGTGGGAGAGTCAATTAAAGGTACACTGCCCCTACTTCTGGCACGATTCCTCTTCTGATATCTAACTATGTATCACATAATGTCCTTTTCTTGTTGTCCATGATTCTAAGCATGCTGGAGCAATCCCACACTTCAGCTAGAAAAGGTTTATGTCACAGCCAGCGAGTGTAATACAAACTTTACTACAAGAATATACCTAGTTCTACTACTGAAAATGATGCAGTGTTTCTTGTTACAATTAATATGTATATTTAAATGCTTTCTGAGTAAAGGTCAGGTTGCTGAACCTTTTCCATGGTCAAGTCCTTATTAACTATGGGCTAATTAAATGTACTTCTTACATTTGGATTAATTAACTAATAACCTACTTCCTATATTAAAAGGCTCTCTCAAATATTCTCATATTATTTCTGGATAATAATTTTATAAATATCAATATATAATTTTAATAAAACTAAGAGGGGAAAAAAAGAAGAGTGGTAACTTGTCTGAAGGAAAAGAATCTCCATCATACTTCAGATGTTATGCTAAACAAATATGCTTCAATACCAGAAAAAACAAAGTGCCCTGCGAGGCACTGTTTTACTGTTGACTTGTTCTTGGACATACATGCCTGTTTACCATTCAAAGAATCATATATCTCAATATTTTCATAAGCTGTTTTTTAGGACAATATTGACCAAGTAGAGATCTTTCTATTACGTAATTTTAGCAGGAGAAATTGGGTCTAAAACTTCATGACCACTGTGTTTTCCTATTCCAAAGTTTCAAAGGACAGAAAAAYATGCTTTCCATAAAGCAATTGCTCACAAATTAATACATAACTGGCAGTTTTTCTCATTCTTATCATTAATCACTGGCTGAATCAATGCACAAGATAACATAAACTTATATACCAGACCCTGAATATTGAGTCTTAATTGCTCACTGACCGAACTCTAGTTTTGACAAATATCACACCACAGAGTTACTGGAAAACTAAAGCCCTTCGAGCTCAGGAACCAACCAGGCCAGTCAAATCATGAACACTCTGTCTAAGATAATACTCCAGAAGCATCATGTACCATTGCTATTGGTGGTACTGCTAGCCCTACTCTTAAAGCTGCAGTTTATAAAAATCAAACATCTGTTGTAGAAGTATGGCACACCTGGCTAGCAGCGAGCAAAAACATTGTAGTAATTCATTTGACACAGTCATCATACTCCTGTTTGCAAATGATGATTTACAGACGATTTACAAGCAGCTAGGGATTTTTCACTAAATTTTCACTTTTTAAATGATTTCATAAATGTTCTGTGAAAACAATTTTCAGCCAATGTATTTGCTGTGAACATCTTTCAATACTTTATTCATAAAACTGAACACCTACCTCACACGGGAACATTTCTGTTTTATGATTGGATGTTGTCAAGCGTTTAAACTATTATTGTTAAAAACCCACAGGTACCTCCTCCACAAATGCTTAAGACACAGAAAAATGCTCACATTAATGACTGCTTCCACAAAGCAAAGTACAGAGGAACCCACACATGGTCACAGCAAAATTCTGCATAGCTGTCGCCAAGCCATATGCAGCTAATTCTAATTTGTCCATCCAACAACTGCTGATGCTAACCTTTTTCCTGGTATTTCTTAGAACACATTCACAAAACAAAGAATCCTCAAGCCTGCACCAAAGAACACCACACTATCAATGCCAAAAGCTATTTTGAGAAGAGTTGTTTTAAAAAATAATTTCCAATAGCTCTTCTAATAAGACATTTTGAAAATATTCAGAATGATTGAATGTAAGCTGCAGCTGTGTTATCGGTGACAATGAGGATCAGAACCCTAATATTTCCCTTGAAATGTTTGCCTTTCTAGACGCGTATTGCCTTTACATATGCAGAAAGAAGAAAAAAATCTGATAAAGATGTGAGGTTTCTTGATAACATGATGGTTTGTCAGTGCTTAGCCCTAAAGGACAGACAAAGATATGGTTAAGAAATTTGTGGTGCAAATCTTTATCCAGTTAGCAAAACTCTCTTGCATATGCACATTTCAATGGGTGGAGGTATATTTGAGTATATACTTTTGAAAGTATAAAGGGAGCAGGTCATCTGAGCATAAGGAAGCAGAATTTAGAGAGATGTCTTTTACTTGAGATTGCATCTGAGCATATGCCAAATTGTAGAATAAATCTAACTAGTATAATAGAGAATTTGATTGGTGTAACAGGAAAGTTAGAGGCTTACTGCATTTTTTATTCAGAAATACAGTTCTTATTTACATGATAAACAAAAATCAAATGTTGTGTGCACGCTTGCCACTGGGCAGATACTGTGAGCCGATATAAATTACCAACATCTCACAGAAGAACTGTAAACATGTATTAACCATACCACCTAAACTGCTAGTGTCACAAATTGCTACCTTCATCTTGAACCAGAAAATTTGCTAGCGCTGAGACAGGAACACATGCTCAGTAACTCAGCACCTACTTCTCTTCCAAGCTCTGCTATTATTTAGGGATGATCAGGTTGTCCCTGTAAAGTCTGCTCAGGTCCCGACCCTATATCCCAGAAAACCATGGTTTATGACATCGCAACCTATACGGATTGCATATGCCACTGGAGATGAGTGTTGTTATTTTCTAGGAAATAAAATTTAACAGTGTGAGGAGAAGAGAAGAAATCAAACAGCATTTATTTAAACTCTAACCACTCTCAGTGAATGGAAGAGCTGGAGTTTCTAGCCTGTATTTATATTTTCTTTTAGTTGTAGTTCTTCCTAAAAGACAGTCATGCTAATGATATTTTTTATCACACTAAATTCCACATGCTTGATCCTTGGGTCTGCTAGATTTTTGCCTGTCACTTTGGACTTTGGACTGAGGAGATAGAAACATGCTTCTTTGAGAGCTCCAGATGACCATTTAGCTTAGTTGCACCTGGTTCCAGCGTCCACCCAAGGAGGTTTTCTGCCTGGTCGAGATTTCCAGAACCCAGCATTAATCCTCATTTCTCTTCAGATCTGTGAAGAATGGTGACGTACAGCTCGGTACCCTGCCCTTTTAATCTCCTCTTCACACCATCTCCTCTTTGCCAGGGAAATCCTCAGCTGGCCAGTTACAACGGTTCCCTTACCTCCATCTCTGCCAGCATTGCTAACACATCCATCCATTCTGGAGCCAAAGATCTGGCCCAAAATATTTAGGTAAATATAAAAGAGGAGGTAACATGAACATTCTTCAATCGATTGATCTGTTCACACTTTAACGGTATTAATGTTATTAGGATTTTCCACTTCTGACTTGTGCAAAAGGAGCTAAACATTTAAACTGGCAAATTACAGTTGTTTTCTGATCCCTCAGAACTATGGCCAGAACTATTTTCTGACAGCTCTTTAGATGGCTGAAGCAAAATCGATTGTATTAAGTAAAATGTTTCTATGCTATACACCCCAGAAACATACCTCCCCATAAGGAGTGAAATAACAGCAAACCTCACAAAAGCACCCATTGTGTACTTACTTTAAGTTCAAGCTACAGCAGTATAATATTACAGCCTCAGTCAAAAACATAGTCTAGCAACATTCAGACTATGCATGTATACAGTAGTTATAAACACCGTAAAGGCTTGGTTTAAACATCTTATAGTGGTAAAACAAAAAAGAGTTATTGCTTACATCATTTTGCAGAGAAATATCTACACCATACAYGTCTATGTAAAGAATTATGTATTAGACTATGTCTATGTATTAGACTGCCAATGACTGAGAATTAGATTATTTTTGTAGGACAAGGCAACAAAACATAGACTATTTTAAGTTAAAATGTCTGATTTATGGCTTATATGTGATCCATTTGTTAGTTCACATTTCTTTATGTGTTACAAAAAAGTATAATTGAAGATAAACTGGAAATCACTCTTCAGGGATTACTTTCTGCTGAAGGGCTAGAAAGTTACCATTCACAATTTCCTATTAATACTTATATTATTAAAAATAACTCACATRTTTTAAAGACATAGCTGTCTTCAGAAGGAATTCGCACTAGACTCAAAAGAGCAAGTTGCCTCATTTGGAACAAAATTCACTCATGCATGGGTACAACAGAAGGCCTATGCAGATTTTGGTTTCCATGCTGCTTTGTAAAATACATTGACAATACACAGATTTTTATGGTGGTATATTGCACATATAAGGTTTCTCACAAACAAATGAATTTCTTATCAAATTTATTCCAATAAATCTTCCCTGAATTCCTTGGCAGTTTTCCTCAAAAAATTAGAACAGAATCTGGCCACTTGTCAGTTTATTTCTGTATTTTATCTCAAAGTCTGGCTATTTTGTATATTGAGATCAACAAACTTCATTATGTCTTGCCAATGGTTATAAAAAATGCCGTTCACTCTGGTCAGCAGGATGTTTTTTTTTCATGTTAAGAGTTCAAAGATCATAAAACTTTCTTTTTGTGTTTACAGGTGATTTTTCATAAAGGTCCAGCTGTAGACATGGCAGGATTAGTCTGTGCTAGCCAGTTGCTCATCCTAGGGGAATTAGCCCTCACTGGACTGCTAAAGCAATATACATATGTTCAGTACAAGAATAGAATGGGAGAGAATACCAAACACAAATACGTAAGAATGTATTATTTTCTTGCTATTTATCGTGTCCTCTAGCTATTTATGAGAATGTCTTTGTATCTTTCTCTTTACACATCTACTATTTATCTTTTTATTCTGTGATGCTAATTTTTTACCATTTTAGCACAGCTATTCCCAACTTAATCACTATGTTCTTTTTTTTTAAAAAAAAGAAAGAAAAACAAAAAGAAAAAGCAGGAAGACTTCAAACAGGGCAAAGCATTTGGCAGATTTTATTGGAATCTATTTTGTACTTTTGTTCTCTATTTTACTGAAATATTTACTGTAAAGATAGAATATCCTAAAGAACACATTTGTCTCCTGTTTCATTCCAAAAAGGAAACTACATCTCAACTCCTACATCTACAGTTATGAAGGAAGGTTTATGCTGGTTGTTCCATCAAAACAGTGGAAAAATGATGGGTGCACAAGGTTAGTTAGGTACACTATTCCAGCTGATGCTTTCTGTGCTATTTAAAGGTAAACACAAGGAACAGTAAGGTTAAGAAGTTAAGTGAAACACCATAATTGAGCCCATTAATTATAATCTGATTTGGATAAAGTGTTACTTTTTATTATCCAGTGGCCTACCCTAGTAAAATTAAGATACCACATAAGCTTTATGCTTCAGTTCAAAAAGCTGTCCTGATTTGTTTTCAAGTTTTTTTTTCTTGGACTCTTGAAACAAAATTCTCTGAATTTCTTTGTTTAGAGCAAAAGGAATTTGGGGCAATGATAGGAAGTCACACAAAAGCATGAAAAGCATTAAATAATCTCAACTTGCATTAAATAATCACAACTTGCATTTCCTCAAAATCTAAATTGATATCCATATTGAACTGCAGCAGGGATCTTATTTTGTATCTGTATCCATCCAGTATACTTCATATCCCATTCTTTTCATTAATTCCTAAACTAACAGTTATTGTTTCCAGGAAAATCCTTTGCATCACCATATAAGTAAAAAAAGTAATTTACTCTTACTTTAAAGCTCCTTTAACCTGGGTAGAAACTGGGTGCAAAGAGGATTTAGCATAAATATGAATTAGAATCAATCCTTTTGGAAAATGCTGAAATTCCCATGGTCTTTGTGATGATACTGTTTGATGTATAATAAAGACGTTAAATTAGGTTACACCAGCAGTTTCATTGTGAGTACTTTTCATTACATTAAACAAAGAAAAGCAACATCATTTATTACATATGCACTTCTAGAAGCTTCTTAAATCTGTCTTTCATATTCACATCTCTATTTAGCTTACGCCTTCAATATATAGAATGCTACTGCTCAATACTGCTCAATACTGTTTTAAGTTAGCAAACAATTCTTGAATTGTCCACGCTGCTGTTTGAGGTGTGGGTTGTTTTTTTTTTTTTGATTTATTGTATAGATACGATTTGGTCTGTCAATCTGCTTTGGAAGACAAGAGCTAGAGTTTCATTCCCTCAATCCGAACACAATTTCTGCTCTATAAATTCAGATTTCTCTTCAAGTTTCTATGTACAATTTCCATGGAAGCCTTTTAGTAAACAATTTCCCTTAGAATGAGGAATAAAAACCAGTGTTGAACTGTAGAATAGAAGATTATTCTAAGATATTAAAAATACTTCTATTTACTGATTGAAGAAAGAACCCATGTTGTTGCAGGCTGCACCACAAAATAATTGACTGCAACAGGAGTTCTGTATCCCAAGCCAAAAATGAGGGCACATAACCGATGTCAAGGTCAATTATCTGGTAGTAAAGTACCCAACAAAAGGAGACTATTGTGATTAGAGAAATAAGCAGAACATTGTGAATTTGGAAGGGCTGGCAGCAGAGATGGCTCTTGGACTCTTTGCAAACCACCAAAAACATTGTGTGAGAGCACTCAGCATCACAGATGAATTCATAAAAAAATAAGAGAAGGAAATCAGTTATGGTGCAGTTGTTTCACTAGACTTTTCTATCTTCAGCCTGTAGATCTTTCATAGTGCTGCTTTCTGTCCTGAAGTCTAGAAGAAATATTGCTAAAAAGTACACAATGTGTTTAAAACTGTTCTGGGATCTTTTTGTGCCACACATTCTGAGTTGTAAATCTATCCAGTCTATCTATGTGCTACTTGAAAGATTCTTCCTAAAATGTACTTAAAAAAAAATATATGCCACAGTCCTATATGTAAAAAATCTTCTGGTACCCTCATGATATGATATCATTCATTCACATATGCTCCCACTCTGACCGCTTTTGTTTCTGTTCCTTTTCCCTTCCTTTCTACYTCTCTTGACTATGTTCTCACTGCAGTAATCTGTTGTCTTCTTTTTGCTCTTCTCTTAGTTTAGGAAATGATCTTGAAGTTGTTACCAGCCCAGAATTGACTGGCTTACTACTAACTCACAAAAGGCATAATTCAAACCTTCCAGAATAATAGAAAGTAACTTCTTTTGATGTTAGGGAGCTCCACAATCAATCTTATAAACAGCATTCAGTGGAAAGCTGATAGTTCCATACTCAGTGATATATCTTATGTTTTCAGTAAGGTTTTACAGGTTCAAGTCCTTACCTTCTAAATGCCATTAGCAAGCAACTTAAACAGATAAATCTATCTGTTTTCAAACAACATGCTCTGTCTCTGTTGTGCATTGAAAACAATTACAACAATAGTACTTACCCTACGGTAAAAAACTGCCTCATCTCCTGTCTCCGAGACCTCATCAGTTGTTTGTATTCACCAATACGCAATTTCTTTCCATCAACAATGCAGGTACGTTTTGGTCGGGGTTTATATTTGTAATTCGGGTACTTTTCTAGGTGGATTTTACTTAGCCGTGCCTGCTCTTCATAGTAAGGTTGTTTCTCTTGATTCGACATGGACTTCCAGCGAGATCCTACAAACACAAAACGTCAGTGAACACTCAAGTAAAGCTGGCTTAGTTTTACACATACTCATTCCAACACACCTTCTTGCCATAATAAATAAATTTTAAATACGTTAATTAAACAAGCTGATTTGAATTTACATCAGCCGATACTTGGATTTGGGTGCACAACTTGAGACATGTTAAAGAGACTTGACTTCCAGATATTGCTGCAGACCTAATATATGTAAATCTCTCTCTACTAACTAGATGCAATTAAAATCAATAGTTGCTTCTCAAAATCACAGCTTCATGCCATAGAACAGTTTCTCCTTCATTTTTAATATGACCTTTAATCTGTGAACACTCTGTACCTTTGTATTAGCACACATAATATTATGATTAAGTAAGGTCTGCAGCCATTCTTTGAATTTTAAGAGCTTAACACATTGCCTAGGGATACAAGCTTCTCTGATAGTTTTATAAGAATCTGGTTCATACATTCCTAGTAAAAAATATTAATACCTTGCTATTTAGCAGGAAAAATTTATCCAAACATTACAGATTCAACAAAATTACCAAAAATCAGCAGATATCTGGGTATCTTAAATTTACCTATCTTCTGATTTTAGCTTGGTAAAATGCTGCCACCAGACCTTATTTTAAATCCTATTATGTATATTATCTTCTGGCCATATGTAATACATGTACAGAACTGCACTTAGAAAGTTCTATTTGACTTTCTTAATATAACTAAATTTATATTTAAAAAAAGAAAAGAAAAGCAGAAAGCACATTTATAATTGTATATACCACTTTAGGTACTGTAAACTGTCACTGAAAGCTGCACCAATAAAAAGAATAAAAAATTAATATAGTGTACACAGGAAGAGGAAAAAGTATTCGGATCGCTTGTATTGTTTATAAGGAGCTATCTAAACACTTGAATAAAGAAGGTTTTTTTTCAGGGGATACRAAATGCAGAGAGTAGCTTTTTGGTGTCTTTTAGATGGATAAAACGATTACAGCTGTGGTAAACGTGGGTGGAAGCTATTCTTTTACCAAGATTTTTCATACATCAACAAATGGAAAAGTTGTATAAATATTAACCCGCAGCCAGCAATACTCTGTGTCAGTTCTAATATTTCAAACTCTTTTCTCATTGTCCTGGAAAAGTTACACAGATATTATATGGACATAGACTTATTTGTGGCAGAGCAGATACTGACAGGTTAATTCCATGGTTAGCAAACACTCAACTGCTGGCACTTCTGAAATATTTATGCTGGAAGTTTACATTTTAATGAATACAGTTACTATACTCCTAATAGTTTTTTCACAGAATGCACACAAATAATATAGATTCCCTACAGCTGCCAACACTGAAACACTGCAGGTTTTATACAAAGCTGAAAGGCTATTCATATAACTTACTTATATGGCAGACAAAAATATGAGAACTACTAAGTAAGATYTTGGAAGTTCTTAGACAAAGTAACGTTTATTTCTATGTATTTTTGCCTTTGATTGAACTAACATATGCATTTTCAGAAAATCCTTTGGTAAGAACATATTTGAACTCAAAACTTACAATAAAATGATTACAGATGAAACTTGATTTTTACTTTTATTTATTATGAGTTACATCTAGAATCTGTCTTTCACTTCAAAGACTCAGAAAGCAAATATAGGTTTTAACATTTCACCACTCATTCTCATGTATGTTTCTAATTCTCTGGAGGGTGTCTCAAAAAAGCAATGCAAAATGTCTAAAAAGTCAGCCAATTTATTTGCACAGTAGCAAAACACATGTACTAGTATATTCCCTGATCATCCCAGTGTATACCAATTAATTAATGACGGTGTCTTTTAATTAAGCAATATTTTAAATATATGATGCAAGTGCTTGATTAGCTTTTCTAACACCGTAACATTTTGAATGAAACATCATTTTGTATCAGAAAAGGTACGTATATATATATGTCTCTTGAACTTGCCATATTCCTTGCTACCTGATCAGATTAGTTTGACACTGCACTGTCTGACATAAACCTTTTATTTTGATTTTGTGCTTTAATAAAATATTTTCCAATAGAGCATTATTGCTCGAGATAGCACTGTTTTTACYCTCATTAATTTTGCATTCCTGAGTTCAGGTGATTTCTAATGTGATCTTGCAATTAGGATCAAGCTACACTCTTGCCACAGATTTAAACAACCTCCTTTTTGAATGCTGYTAAATCATGAAAGCAGTTTGTGAGTCTGCTGTTGAAAACAGACAGAGTTAGGGAAGGGGCAGAAAGGGAAAAGCAAGGGAGTGAAAACAAGCCTCGTAAGCTCCCTCAACTTTGGTTCAGAGTCGGTCATGATTTAGTCGTTGTGTCGCGCTTACCTAGGATTTTGCTAATGTTGGAGTTGTGCATGTCAGGGAAAGCCTGGAGAATTTTCCGGCGTTCGTCCTTCGCCCAGACCATGAAAGCATTCATCGGCCGTTTGATGTGCGGTTCGCTGCTGGCTCGGCCCCGCGAATCCCTGTAGACTCGAGCTTCAGCCACAGTGGCACCTCCTGTTGGCCAACAATAATACTGCTGTAGTTTAGCTGCAGAGCCATTCATTGCTTTACTTCCTGGAGCATCAGGGCAGGAAGAAACAAGATGGGTGCAAAACGTTATTATGTGTGGTACGCAAGCGCTTTCAGTGCTGTGCTGACTTTAGCCTTATCCTCCTTCTCCCTCTCGTTTGCTGTCAGATCTACAGGAGCGAGCAGGTAATGGCAGCGCCATCAGCCCAGCTCGATCGGCCACGTCCGGTAACATCTGAATGAGAAACAGAATTGCACTGCTCTTTCTCCAGTTAAGGTATGGAGATGTGAAATACTTTCTGCTGGGGATTTTAACATACACGTATGCTCTCTTTGGTCAACAAAACTCAACATAAAAGTTACAACTGAGAGTCTAAACTGATGTCGACCTGTTCACACAAGTAATTTACGACGACTGTGCTGCTTCAGCAACAAAGCACGTGCCCAACATTTCATAAAATAAAATTAYATAGCATGCTCAAGTACATGCTGCTATTTGTATGCATCTTGCTACATTTGCTGCTGAATATTTTAGAGTCACATTTGCTTTAGCTGAATTTGAGATGGATCTGTATCCTGAAGCATTCAATCACATATCTTTCCAATTACATATCTGTAATAAAACCGTTCGCCTTCAACAGGTACGTACGCCCACACTAGAACTTCAGAATAGTGTGACTAGTTTCCTTAGCTTCCCCATACCTTATGTGCTTTAATGAATCCCTGTCCTGTCATTACCCACCCTCAATTCAGCGGTATGCATGCTAACTTGACAACAGATTAGCACAACAGGCCTCCTTTTTTGTAAAATACTGCAGGTTGGAGCGTATATATTACATTGGCTAAAAATACAAGTTAGCTTTTTTTTTTTTTCAAAAAAAAGGTTAGTTCTTTAAATTAAGTAAGACATTGCAGATCTACTGACTTCAGTGACTGGCTCATAAGTTTTTAGTGGGGCAAAAGCAAAGTTTCCTAATCTTGTGTCAAAACACTATACTGTTTTWAAAATTCTGTAGGAAATATATTTACATGAAAAAAGTCCTAAAATAGGGGATGCATAACTAATCTACTACCTTTTTTCCACCAGGTCCACAGTACATTAATTTCATTTAAAATGCACTGACCATACAGGATAAATTGGTCTTGTTTTATATGGTGTTGACAGCCATGTTTATTGTGCAGTGAAATGTAGTGTAGTTTCAAGCTGACTATATCCATCAACGTATGGCAATATGCTGACTACTGGGCCAGATGAAGACATACATTACCCTGAGAGCAAAACACTCATTCGTATACGGCAGTGTCTTCTCCTGAGGATCACCACGGTAATTTATGATGCCTCCAATGCCATTACTTTACAACTGACACCAATTTGGCAATTTATATACTAGCATGCGTGCACATAAAAGAAGACAGGTTTGTGGAAAATGTAAGATGCAAAACTATTTTAAYACTGTTCTAAGTACCATGCTACAGGTGTTCAGCATTTACCGACAGCAGCTATTGCAGTAAGCTTTTTGTTGCAAAAGAAAGTAGTAGTTTTGCTGAGTGATGTACGATTCAGATCTGTGTAGGGCACCAGTTCAGGGGTGCTTATGGTTAACGAGGCTCCGTTCATTGATGTCAGAAAACCTGGAACATTCATTTCACAGGTATCATCTTCCTAGAGAGGATGCATTTATTTAGAAACTGTAATAAGTTACAAATATAGTAAGGCAACATTTATTCAGAGCTGCATGGCTATATAATTTAAGAAAGATTAAATATTTCATGTAATGTTCATTCCATCTTTTAAAAAACACTATAAAATTTGTAATGAGTATGTGGGCAATTACAAACTTGCTGACAAATTAAAAAATGAAAATAATTATTGATGCCAAACTGGTCATATATTATTCAGCTCCTTGACTTACAGTGAAGGAAAGGGAAAAACATGTTTGAACCCATATGATGATCTTCCATCCTTTACCTTCCCTAAGGAGTTTGTCTCTAGCCTTTCTAACACAAGTCAGGCCTGACCCTTCAGTGTGAATGCTGGCAAAGAATGTTTTTGCTAGTATCAAGATTATAGACTTTTTTTTTTAAAAAAAATGGATATAATTTTGGTAGAAAATCAGAAAAAGAAGATATAAGTGATCTGTTTTCAGAGAATGTTTTTGTTAGAAAACAATTCTTACTTAAGGTAATAAATTACAAACATCTCAGCAAGGCTAAGAAGCTCTGGCTGCATCTGCCTCAAGCAAGTCCATACTTGAAGGATTTGAAAAAGAAGCCATAGAGTTCSTATTCTTTATGCTTGATCTCTCAGGGAATATTTGCAAGTTGACCCATAGGCTATCGCAAAAATTTCTGCAAAATGAATTTCTGCAAATAGCTAAAAGTAATGTAGTCTTCTAATGATCCTGGAACTACAGAATTATATTTTGCATATAAAGCATAACAAGGAAATACTTCTGTTAGCATATGACACCAGGTGGGGAGCCAAAAATTCTCAGTATCCTTTTACCTTAGAAATGAGGCCCTAATGATATAAAAAAGCACATATACTCAGTGCATTCTTGCAAGTTAAAACGCATAAGAACAAGCTTTCAAACTGCACAATAGTTCTTAGGTACTTCATCATGTCAATCAGATATGTAAACAGTATTTTGCCCTACATGAACATTTCAACTGGTTTTACAAACTCTGGGTTTATTATTTTATTGAGATAGTGATAATAATGACAGAGATAGAGAGGACTGTAAAGTTTTTAAAGAAAAGATAYGTAAAACTGCAAAAATGTAGATGTTATTGTTCTGTTCTTTCTAAGAGTGTTTTCAGAAAAGTCTAATAAATAATAGTCAAATATAATAGATAAAAATGCACTACTAATGAAGGGTAGGAATAGAGAAAGAAGTTGGTAATTAAAAAAGTTRTCTCTGTGGTAACTAATGGTCTATTTTCTAGTTATTGCCCCTACTACAGTCACAGGAGGAGGTCTTGATTTTCAGAACTAGGAGTTTGGTCAGGATTCAATATTATTGCAAAAGCAGTACAATTTGGCTGCCCTAATAGCTGTGTTGGCAAAGAAATCTACTCTTTGGCCTCAAGCTGGGGCTATCCTAGAAGTGACACTTTGAGCTTCTGAGGGTGTGAACTGCCTTGCTTCCTAGATCCTTTACATTTGCTGATCTTGCCATGCCCTAGATGACTSTTAGCTAAAAGCAAATAGAAGGCGAGTCATCATGTTTTGTGGATATATGTCATGTAATTGCTCTGGGGAAGCTGGATTCAGGACTAGAGTCTAGGGGAAATGCCAGGCTATAGAACAGCACAGAATGAATCTAAGAATGTTACAGCTTCCTTGCAGTAATATAAAACAAAATTTTTCTTCCAAAAGAGGCTGTCCTCTAGGAAGTAGAGAAAAGAACCTGATCAGCAACAAGAAAGGCAAAGATTAAGTATTTTCATAAGAATGAAATGTTAAAGAAGAAACATACAGTAACAATTATTACATTGCTTATTTATTATTTCCTGTATTTATGTGAGTTTCTCACCTTTTACATGATAAGAATTTTAGGGCAGGAACCCAAAATTCTCCTAGCATTTTCTCTGAAATCTTAGATACATTATGGTTAATCCTATTGTCTTTGGGGGGTGGGATTTTACTCTCTCTTTACATACTACCTGCGACAACAGTACCTCAGACTGGGCCTCTTTACATGTAACYAGAATGCAAGGAGTAATAATGGTGACAGGGACAAGCAAAAAGAAGCTTGAGGAGAAAGATGAAGAAAGAAAGAGAAAAGAAGTGACAGTAAATAGAAAGATTTTTATCAGTCTCTCTGTTATTCTCTAATTATTCCTCGTGCCTGGACATTGATCCATGTTTGAAGTGATGAATTTCCTTTGACTTCCCCCAGACAGCTAATCTCTGGATACTCTAAACACTGTATATCATCTTCCATAGACATATACCAAGTTAGAGTATATAGAAATAAAGACCATATTTCTAACAGTAAAACTGTTAACAGTAAAACTGGTATCATCACTTATTCATTAAGTTGAGATGACAACTTCTGTCTACCTTGTAAGGGACAGATTGCAACCTCCAAAATATAAAGCCTAGTCTGTGTTTATACAAGTACCCTGCTAGCAGCTAGCAATTGCTGAGACCAAAACCAAACGAACRTGGAAACTTAAGTGAGCCTTTGGCTGCTAGAGATGGGTTGTTCCTGACATGGAAATGCCATGAAAATAGGGGGAGTGAAAAACTGGCTTGGCAGTCCCCTTTCCAGCTCCTAACCAGTATTTTAAGTAAAATAGAAAAATGCAAATCTGAAAAGAATAGACAGACAAAAAGATATGGAAAGTTAAGAGTACAAGAAGAAAATAATTTAGCTATTATTTTGAGCTAGTACATTTAATTTTGGAAAAGGTTACAAAAATTGCTACTTCATTGTTATCTAAGTGACCTGCAACAGCGTTAGGGTARCATTTATCTTTGCTTTGTCCCTTGGCTGCCTTTCACTTTTTTATCCCCATCCCCACATTCAAAAGATTTTCTTTACTTTGTTACCAGCAGGAGAGGCAAAACAAACGGGCATCTCATGAGCTATTGTCATTACTGGTGTGTCTTGTCCTCACTATGCAAAGCTAACACCCACGCAGAAACATGACCAGCTCTGGGACTGCGATGCCGGTAGTTGCACAGAGGCACAAATGTTCTGCAGGGAAGTGTCTGTTCATCAAGCCGCTTTCATTCCAAATGCTAAACAAATATTATTCAGCTGGGATTTGAGGGCCCAACACTTCTCACAAATTGCACACCAGTGAATGAAAGGAGGAAAGACCTGAGAAACATATGGCTGATTCATGAAGTAGTGTAATATTTAAATGGTCTTTAAAATATTTCATCTGCAGAGGTTCTGAAACATGCTAAGTAAATACTAAGAGTTGAGAATATACTGTAGCACAGGTTGACTACATTAATGCAACGCTCAGTTATGATAAGGCTTCTCTTTTTCCTATTAGAGACGCCATTCTCTTTCAAACATCAACAAGAAGAACCAAAAGGGAATTCCCTAAGGTCAGCTCTGAGGAAACATAAACCTCTAATTCAATAACTCCGCTACTGCACTGAAAAAAAAGGCCTTATTATTGCAACATCCATATGGAGTCAATTGGACATTAATGACTAATCAATCCCTCCCCTTTCTATTCTACTTATAGTGTCACAAGCCATGTTTAGATTAGCCCATTTCCTGCTTAGGATCGCTCAAGATGTCTTTTGTTCTTTCAGGGCTGGCCTGATGGAGGCAGCTTAAACAAACACACGGCCCAAGTGGTGCAGGAGTTATAAACTGCCATATGTGAATGAACAAAGGGGCCATACTAAAGCCTTTTGTGGTATTTGTTAATGTTTTTCATCTGAGTTTAAAAAGACCTAATGACTTTGCGGTGAGCTGATGCATGTGGCTCGTGGCTTTGCAAAATGAAGGAAATTCTAGCCAGTTATGTATCAGCATATATTTTCCAAAGTCTCTTGTTTTCAGTTTTGGTGGCAGCGAGTTTACTTTTTCAGTACATTTGTTTTACATATGCAAGCAGAATTCTTCATCTTGATTAAAGCTGAACACCACTTTTCACAACTATCCTCACAACCTGCATGTACTTCTTTCCCAATTTGAAAGACTGGAAGTAAAATTAACAGTGAAATATCCTTCTTCTGCGTGTAAAATGAAAGCAGCTCTTTGCAGCTCAAGCAGTGGTAGCAGCTCACTCACCAGTGTTCTAAACTGAACTGCAAGTTGGGTCATATTAAATGCTGAAACAATATTTCTAAATAGGCTATTATCACTTCCATGCTCCGCAGCCAGCTATGCCCAAATCCACATTATTTAAATGAATCAACCCCCCTAAATGTAACTATTTTCTTGATGGCTTACACAAACAGTTTAGATTTCTTGACCACATTTTATGGCAAAATTAACCCTTATGGAAATTYGGCATGGAGTACACCTAAAAACAATATAATCACCTATTAAATTATATGGAATATTAACTGAATTAATCAGTGCTTAAGGTTTGACTTCAGCCCTCAATGACCAGCATAATCTCACAAGTGCTGTAACACAAGTGCAGGAGAAGTTACTCTCTGGAGATCCATGAAACACCTAGATAGAAAGGGGGAGGAAGCAGCAGCCTTTAATATAAATTCAGAGAGATACATAAGTGTCTTAATATTTTTCAGTCATGTGCCATTTGCACACCTCAAGACCCTTCACAGATAATTAATTAAACCCTAACAACCCTCCTCTGAGACAGAYATTATTGTCAGAAAAAGTAAAACATATTGAAGTTGAACGTTATGCAGCTGAAGCAGTGACACTAGAAGTAAAGGATTATCAGCCATCAGGTCTAACTCCAGTCTACGTCCCCCCTACAGATATCATTGTTTCCATTTCATATTTAATTTCATACATAACCGAGGAAAGCAAAGGCCCATAGCAGGTGAAATCATGGACAAACTACTCCAACCCRAGAGAAATTTCCCTAAAAATTATTATTACATATCTGACAAGCTCTAACGATACTGCAAGTCGCTTTTTCGAAGATTGTTGTGGTAAAAACTGGGCAGTTATTGTTACTACATCAATCAGCTTCAAAGTCAAATGGATATGAAGAGGAATGGACTGATACATTTAACATAAAAATGTTTCCACGAGAGTAACATACTTATTGCCAGTGGAAGTGTTACCAGCATAATTTAAATCAGAAAATGTGATACTGATTTTAAAACAGAGACTGATTCCACAGTCTTCAGTCATGCCTAACAGTATTTTAAAAAATCCTGTCTGAGCAAGGGCCATAGGACACAGCCTATTCATATTTCAGTCAATGTTTTCTTTTGTTTTAAGATGGAAAAATGACAGACAGCAATTCACCRTAGAGAAAAAGGCAGCATGACCTCATATTTGCTGGATGCGTTGTTCAAGGTGTGTCTGAAAATTCTAAATGAACAACTTTGCTTGCTCCTATGTTGCAAAACAGTGAATTGAAAAAGCTAAAGCTTTTCAGCAATGTGGTTTATAAAAGAACCCTGGTTTTAAAAATGGAAAGGGAGGTTTAYGAAATTCACCAATTTACAAAACTCCCCCAAATTATGACCATATATTGGCATATCAGTGCAGATACTAACGAAATGCAAACACACTGCCAAAAAGTTTTAACATGTGTCCTGGAATCACTGCTTTAATGTCCCATTTCCTGGGTTCAATCTACAATTGCATGTGACACCTTCTAGCAAATTCTAGCAATTCTGTGTATCAAAATAACTAATTCCCTTCCATCCAGTGTTTGCTGTTCTCACTTGTCATATCATGTCTGTAATCAGACGGCAAGGACCTACAGCTAGGGAATGCATATGCATATGCTATTTCTTATTGCCTATCACATTGGGGGGGTATGATATTAGAATAATTAATAATATAATTAGTAAACGATACATCACGAAGGGAGAGAAGCAAAAGCAGCATGGGAACAGGAGTTCTATGTTAATGAGTATTAGAAAATGTTGGGAAAACACTTAAGGCTAATTTTTCGAAYGTGCTGCACCTGCCCACTTGGGTTTGTGAGTGAAGCTAGGAAGCTGTTTGTACAAATGGGGCAAATGAATGTCCAAATATATTCTTGCATTTACCTGATTTGGATTTAAAGTGGGGGATTTTCCATGAAACAAGGGCTTATACAAAAACTTAAAAATTACCTATATAGAAAGAGTGCCCTTACTGTGTAACTACAGCTGCCAAAGAGAAACGTAATATTTTAATACTTGCAGAAGCTGTGACAATACTGTAATGATCACAACATTTTGGACCACTGGTTCTGTAAAATTAAGTCAAAGAAAAAATGAAGAAAATACTGACTCCTTGCTCGTGAAGTTCTACACTAACTGCTTGCTTCAATACTTGGCATGTCCATGTGGAAGAAAGGCAGATGCTTCAAGCACTTTTCCATTGCTAGGATGCTGAGGCTTCTGAAGGAGAAAATGGTGTGCAGTATAAACTTAGAGAAACAGAAAGCTGTACAAACAAGAAGACTTGTTTGAACTCTATGAAGTGCTCATGCATAGCCAGGATATATGATGCTTTTTTCCTGTTGTATTCATATTTCTGCCTCACTCCCTGGGCTCAGAGAGTTGGGGAGGAGGGGCAGGATTTGCCCTCCTCCATGCAGCCTGATATAATGGTGGCTTCCTGGCAGCTGAAAATTCCCGCGTGCCTGCAAATTTTGCACTGTCTGCTTGAGGCACTTTCAAGTTCCTTTTGCAATGCTGGAGTAACAAAGACATGGGCAGAGCTGAGAATCAGGACCATGGGGTGTTTGACACCCGCGGCTGTGGTATGTGCACTTTAGACTATGAAAAGAATTTTTAAAGCACTGAACAACTATWTTTAATTTTTCACTTCCTCCACTTACTTAAAAACAGCTAAGCAAACCGTTGGATGCTTTTAGCATTTGTGACAATAATTTTCTCGTGGTCAAAGACTTTCTACCTGCAGCCTACAGTTACTTTTTACAGCCTTTTTCTAAATTCCTGAAAATAATTGTTTACTATATTATGGAAATTGTGACAATACCTTAACTATCACTGTGCTAATGGGCACTCCTATATAAAACCACAGGCATTGTAATGGTGGTTGTTCAACATTARAAATTTGACTGTAATCATTTTTAAAATAAAGTGCAATTCTAAAAGAATCAATTACTGTAGCATAGAAACAGCAAATGAGAAAGCCTTATATTTAGCAATAGGGAAAAAGAAATAGCATTAGACAGCTRAACCGCCAAAGGTAACACTTGCGGAGAACAGCCAGATTTATTATTCCGAAAGTGAGAAACATACTGTATGTTAAATATTAGTGTCTGCAGAGGAGCCGATTTCAATGCAAAGGGAAATCACACACCCCCAGCTCAGATTTTTCAACCCTCAAAGTGGGAGTTCCCCCTGTAAAATTTTATAGGGATGCTGGCAACAACCAGATTCATAAAGTTGTTGCTATCAGAAAAGTGATGAGATGGTTCTTTAAAGACAGAAGGTCTTATTTCTGTCCCATTTGCAGGCATTGAGTTACTCCAGAAGAGACAAGATCAGGCTGAGGCCCTGAATCTCATCCAACACAACTGAAATAAATTGCCTAAGTACTTTATCCCAGATTCCTGATCTGTTATGTGTTATTCCAAAAAATTTAAGCATATCATTCAAGTTTCAGATACAATCAAGTAGAGGCTTATGTATAAAAAACAGCAACCATGATTAATGAAGGCCACGTTTTAGCATCTGATCTAATTAACTAAGATATTAAGAAGTTATTTCATCTTCAAATAATAAAGATAAACTCATGGGAATTTTGCTTATCAAGGGCTGATAACAAGAATTCAGGAAAATAAAAATTCCAGTGTTTGAGCTTGCTGTATTCTCTCTGGAAACATTTCTTTGTTTTCAGACAGCTTTCACTGTTTTCTGATTTTCATCTCTCCCTTCTCAACTGCCATAGCAACTATTACAAATATTTATGTGCGACAAATACTGGCAAGGAGCAGCATTCTTTCCTCTAGTATTTCTGAGGCACTGTCACCAAAGCAGACGGTGCTTTGTCATGCATGTACTACCTGCTGTTTACACCTCTGCAGAGCAGGGTGTTAAACAAGTTACCTCACAGGTTTGGGCTGTGTTGGCAGCCTGCCAAGACTGATCTGCTTGCAAAAYCATGGTTCCCTTTCATTTACCTCTTTCGCTGGTCAAAGTCCACCTTTTGTGGAGTTAAATAAAGGGTGTCACCCTTTAGTATAAGCAGTTATTTACTACTGGGCATTGTTTCCTGYAAATACCAGCATTTTGAAACTCTGAGTACAAGGTAGAGGAGCTCCTTTAAGACAGAGTTGATCTGGCTTCGCTTAAGASATTTGCAAAACCTAGGCACTTGTCATGAAGACTGCTCTGTCCCTGGGGATGGAGAAAGTGAAGTTCTGACAGATGGACAAAACCTTGGAGCTGGATAATGTGGCAATTCATTTCCCTTCTTCCTTAGATAATATTTGCTCCCTTTGTTGTGTCTTCTCCTTGTGTTTCTCCCTAAGCAGACCGGGAAAGTAGCTTCCACACTGCAAAGCAGGTGTATAAACCCCCTTTCTTTCCCCAGTTAGCTTATTCCTCTCCCTCACATACATATCAGCTACTCCACATTCACTGCTGCTGCTGCCAGTGCAACCACTCATCTGTTCTGTATGCTTTGGAAATCTGTTATATCTGTGATGAAGCCTCACACCCTTTCTTTCTTTCTCTACCATGCAATTTCCCTTGCTACTGGGCAGGCAGAATCCCTCACTGTGCTGCAAACTGCATTGCAGTGTGGCTAGCCCAAGTCAAATACAAATGGGAAGTGCTAATGTTATGGACGTAAAAAGACAGGCTGTTGTAACTGCTGCAAATGTTGAGAAATGAGTTTCTATGTTGGTCAGCAAGTCTGCCATGTGAAACRCTACAGAACTACATTCTTACGCTTACTATTTAAAAGTTATATGTTCCTTTGAAAGCAAATCTGAGTTTGTGCTCAGATACAAAATCTGATCCTACCCCAAAACTGTGTACATCTGAACTGGAATTAATAGAATCAGTCTAACACTTACTACTGCATCCAGCACATCACCAGTGGTTATGCAGCTCCCCGTCCCAACTGCTTTGCATCCAGCCTGCTTGGAGCATGGTCTGAAATCTCTTCATCAAACAGATAAGGCTTTATCAAATTAAATAGTGACTTGGTACATAGGAAAATGATATGTTTAAACCAAGGAACTTCAGAATTTAATTAAGAGACAACCGACAGTGAAAGGGGACACAGCCAGGAGGAGGACACAGGCACTAAGCCCACAGGAGACAACGGATAAGCACAGGCCAAGGAGTCCAAGCTACGGCTCAGTGACTGACTCCTCATCTAGGCTCATAGCACAAGTGATCTTTGGGAGGCTTCAAAAAATAATAGCTTAATGGGCAAATACAGTAAATATACATAAGTAGAGAGATTATTCCATATTATTTTAAATCCTTTTTGTCTAAACTGGCAGGTAAGTGCCTATTCTCAGCACTGTGAACCGTGCTTACCACACACTGGCAGATTTAATACTAAAGGAAAAAGAAGCAAGTGCTAAACACAAATTTCATAGAATCAGGAAAACTATCACAGGAYAAATAAACCAAATGAAAATATCAAAACAGGACTCAGAAGAAAAGGGCTTTGGGTATGGTGTCCCAAATGGCAAGCCTCAAGGCCAAACATTTAACTCACTAGCCCCTGATTACAATATATAAATAAACATAATACCTGAACATTTAACTAACTGTTAGTGCTAATATGGTGCTTTTTATTTGTTTCTCAGCATCTTCACAATGGATCACATTTTTTTACATGGGAAAACAGGACACAGAAAAATTATTTCTCTTTTACAAAGTCAC
Organism: Rhea americana; assembly: GCF_003343005.1. Classification (NCBI taxonomy): domain Eukaryota; kingdom Metazoa; phylum Chordata; class Aves; order Rheiformes; family Rheidae; genus Rhea; species Rhea americana. The sequence continues at coordinate 2,163,014 of NW_028186634.1, read as the reverse complement.
ACAGTAAGACACTGTCAGAACAGCCCGGGTTCCAATCAGGAAAATCATAAGAGATCAATTCTTTGCAGGAACAAGGATCCGGTCCTGATGGAATTTAAACCCCTGACTAGGACAGCTGAAGGAAACCATATTGCAACCTCAGCTAAGGTAAAGTCAGTAACTGTCAACAGGAACATTTATATCTATTCTGCAGATTTCTATCTACTAATGAGCAAAATCTTAACATGCTTCCTACAAATCTCCAAAGCCTTTGACCACAAGCACAAAACCAGAAGGGGCTGTAAGCACAGTGTACCTTATACAAGTGCAAGATGTATATGATTCAAAAGAAGCAGCACTGTCACCAAAAGGGAGGATCTATGAGAGGAATCCCCTTTTCAGAACCTGAACCAAGAAAACTTCTGCAGATCATCTGAGGTTCTCCAGTAGGATTACATAYTCTGGGTGCCCGTCAGTCCCCAGGAATTTAAACAAGGTTCAGCTATGGCTCCTGACTGTATTCCACCACATTCTGGTCAGTTGATACATACCAGTTATGCTGTAAAAAGGGTTTCAGCTTTAGCCAGATTCAAGCCTGTCTTGGTGTATCAATGCTAGTAGGCTGCATTTCATTACCATCAATCTCAAATATTCAAAATCATGAGTCTATCCCCAGMAAGGATGATATTTTCTTTAAAATCATGAGGCTAAGAGAAAAATTACTTGTTTAATTCTATAATTGCTTTTTCTAATTTTGCATACCAGTCTCCAAGCATTTATGAGGCTCTCAAATCATATTTTTGAATTTTGGTAGTTACAAATGTATCATGTATTTTAACATGACAATGAGGATTCTCAGGTAATGATATAACTCTAAGAGCTGGGGATTATCCATCAAATGGTGTCGCAGTCAATGACAACATTTTTGAATACAGTCTGAGTATGATTTTTAATATAGTCAGTCCAGTCCTACTGCTGCCTAARGAAGTAATAGAGATGTTAATTTATATCATATTTAATATGAAATACTTATATACAATTTTTAAAGGCCTCCAGTCAGATGACAGTTACATGCAACTTAAGCTTTGAATACTACTTCATATATGCTAGGTCACCTCTGAAAGCACACCTAGCTACCACTAGGCTCAAGAAAGAAGTTTCACACATTGGGCAGGTACAACAAATTTATGTTATGTTTTAAAATTCATTCTGCAGTATCCTTTTCTACTTATATCTTATAATTGCATGGAGCTAAATGTAATGGATTCCAAGGCTTGCATAACAATTCATGATTCAAAAAGAATATACACGTAGCTTCTGCTTCTTATCAATGACCCAACACTACAAGCACTGCCAGAATTAAACGAAAACATGACTCTGATCCTCTAAGTCAGATCACTGCCTTACGTTCTAGGCAAGGAGTTGAGAGAAATCATTGCTAGATATTATTACATACGCATTCCATAAAAAGCAACAGTCTGTTGACATTTATTATTAAAAAAAAAAAAAATAACCTTAAAGACTTCATCAAAGCTAGGGAAACCAGGAGCGATTCCCAGATCCAGCCTATCTTGGCTGCATTCTGAGATGGGGCAGAGCCATGTGTAGTCCAAAGTACACTTCTGCACTGTTTCTGGCCAGCAGTGGGATTAAATTTCGAGCCCTTGGCTCAGGAATAGCTCTGTCCTAATAAAAAGAAGGCTCTACAAACAGTCAGTATATATTTTTCAAATGCAGTAAACTTCATAATTCTGAAGTTCTCAAATTCTGGTGATAGGAGTAACACTATCTAACAGATCGAACAGCCACACACTCACTCTCTCAGAATGGCACTTGGACCTCATAGATCTGGATGTATTTCTGATGGAGAAAGACAGGGGGTCGAAACTTGGCCACCGATAYGTTACTTCAGAAATATTCGTGTTCCATATGATTGTGTTATTTATGTAACAGCACAAAACAAAACATACAAATATTATCTTAAAGTGTCTACAGCAATCTGTACTCAAATGATATCAAAAAAAGATAGGAAAAAGATGAATTAAAAGTAAACAACACTGACAAAACAGAAGGAAAGATGTGAAACATTAAGTCATAGAAAAATTATGAATATGGCTTTTATGAAAAATTGACATTCAGTTGAGATTGCAGTCTTGACAACACAATACAGTGGAACAAGGCCCTCTTATTACAAGAGGCCAAAAAGTAAGCTGTCGAGTTTCTTAGTAGCCCAATGCTGAAACAGACATGTGCAGACAAGCTCAAAACATCATCAGCACACATAAAATGCAAACTCAGAAAGATCTGTGATAGCTTCATGACAATTAGGAAGAAGAGGTAATATTTTTGAAGACTAACACAGCCTGTTGCCTGCTAYAGTGTGTCAGAGGCCATAGTTTAATCGTTGACATTTCAGCCACGCTGTTTTCAGTGGGCTTCCAATCTAAGACATGCCATGCTAAGAGTGTCATCTCCTAGAGAGCTTGCCAAAGACAAGGGATAAAACTTGCGTGATATTTTAATGTCTTTTATAAATCCACCTAATAACTGATCTAAGTTCACCTTGTCTACAACTAGAAGGACAAATAAGCAACTCAGTTCTGAACCCTTGCCAATGCTTTTTTCCTCAGATCAGCAGAGGGATTCATCCAGCACTTCTTTTCCAGAGACATCTCTTGGCTGCTAAACCAAGTCTGGAAATCTGAATCCATTCATGAACTCAGATTTCCTGCATGGCAAAACACCATGCCACAAACTGCCCCACTAGCTCTAGGAAGACATATACACTGTCCTTAAACCAGCACACATCAATGTAGCTTAGGTTACATATGTCAAAGCTTCATTCTGTACTATCCAGTAACAGGAGAGGCTACCAGTACCACGAGGTGTATCARGACAGTAAATTAAGGACATCAGAAAGAGAAAGCTTGAATTGAGGGAAATGAGTTAACCTAAGAAAATCTGTTGGGACTTTATGTCATAGGAATCAGTAACAATGCATCTGTAAGTATGTTTTCATGCGTTGCAACATTTCATCTCAATTGAGGAAAAAAATCTTCCTTTAACTTGTTGAAATATGAGAAGTTGCCACAGGATGGGAATTCCTTTTCATAGCAGTTTATAAATAACTGATTAGTCAGCAAATACTTTTGAAAGTCCATGTGCCTCCTAACTCCTTTTTTCAAAAAAAAAAAAAAAAAAAAAGGCAAAACATCTATCTCTATGTTATGTTATTAACTATTTTCTGTTCATTATTTTTCTGTTTAGGAACAATATGGCAGTGGCCAATCACATGCAATAAATGAAGAGTAAATGAAGCTTATAAATAATAGTGCCCTACAAATGAGAATCTGAAAATTTTGGGTCTTATATTAGAAAATATTAGAAACAAAAATATTAGAAACAAAATTTATCTTTTGGGAAAATCTGAAATATTTCATTACGATGCTAGCCTCCAAATGAATAATAAATGGTTAATGAGCTCCAGTCATCATCTCAACTCATTATTACGGAGTCTAGAAATCTTCTCTGTATGGACCAGTCAATACAACAACAGTCAAATTGAGTCAATCTTAGAATTGAATGTACAGCTTCTCCATTGTATACATACTCTCCTCATCCAAAATAACATTTACATAGGCTGTTGTTGTCAGACTTCAAAATGAAGGGACAATTCATGAGTCCTTACCTGGATTATCTAGTTTTGGGTCACAAAGAGACAGAATAGACTATGATGTGCTCAGAGGAATATTTCTCTATACAAAGGATATTAATGCCTTTTTATCATACAAATTCTGTCTCTGTATTGCAAGAACTGTTTGAAAATAACCCTTTTTGTCAACAGTCACAAGTTTATTGGTCTTATTCTTTTGATCCAAGAAAAGGAGSAAACTGTGAACCAGTCAGATGTTTGGCTGTTAATGGGAAGATTTAGAGATATTTTAACCTTTTTCTGAAGAGCAGTGGCATAACTAGAACTTGCCAGGTCTAAAAAAAGAGAGAATTTATTCTCAAAAAGAAGTAGTAAATTGAGGGGACAGAACACTGTGTAATATTGTTTCCAAATAGGAAATAAAACTTAGTATAGTGGCTGCTAAGTAGGGCTACATGTTGCTTTCTGATCTGTCACGGGGTAGAGAGAATAGCAAAGGCATCCACACCCACAGCACACATGGTAACCCTGTTAGAGACTAGACTAAGTCATCAGAAATACTGATTTACTTCTTTGGCTTCTGTCAATCGACAGCTGCCTGTCAATAAAATAGTGCTTGCTGTATATTGAATAGTTTGTGAGTACAATGGTAGGTAACCTTCTTAAAGAACTCTAACCTTCTACAAAGCTGCTAAATCCTTAAGAGCTGGKGAAATTATACATGCATGTATTGTTTTGCTGAGATGATTTTCCTAGTTTATCCTACGCTTTTATTAATAATATAAAATGTAAACAATTGCTAGTTGCTAAGGGAAGCCTGTAAGGGAATCTGTGCAAAAGATTCTTTTGCAACATCTTGGCACAGCTGTGTTTCAGGAGGTCTTAGAGGATATATGCAAGAGAAAACTTTTCCTGTATGCAGCCTTTGCTATGGATGTATTATAATTTCATAGAAACACATAAAGAGCGTTCCAGTTTCACCCTAGGATGTAAGCTCTTCAGCACCTATGACACTGGCAGCAGTTCGGCTACATACCATTCTGTGCAACAGTGTTCAACAACACAAGGTCAAAACTGCAACTCACCTTCTGCATCTTCTGGCCTTGTAAGATCAATGACACCAGGGCCCAGTTTTCCATCTTCATTGGGTTTTCCTGTTAACTGTGGGCCTAGATTTTCAAACCTTGATCTTTCCTGGAAAAGAACAGAAGTGTTCTTAATGTGCCATATAATTTAGTTTTATCTATGTGCCTATGCATGTATGTATGCACTGATACATGCCTTATTTTYTAAATTGAACAAATGAGTGCATTTAATTAGAAATTTAACTGAGACAAAGTTTCACAGGTTCTGAGTGTTCACATTTATGAAAATCAGTTTTTAATGTGAAAACATATACAGAAACTTTGAAATTATTTTGATCTGCACCTCCATAATGCATAAGTGATTGTACATGCAAACATGAAACACTCTTGGCAGGAAAACAGCGCTGATCTATGCTGCTCACTTTGTCTTTCCACTGAATTTTCTAACAAACTGCAAAAAACAATCATTTGGGAGATATGAAAATTCAGAAGTTGAAGAAAGAGTTGGTATACTGCTAATTTAATGGAAACGTACTCCCCTCCCATGAGATTCAACTTCGCATTTATATCTCTGAAAAAACACAAGTCTGAATTTTATGCAAGAGGTTTTCAAAGACAAGTATTTGAAAGAAGGAATACTGATACTGATACTATTATTTTGCCTAGGAATTTATATTGTACCTCAGTGGAAAGGGAATCTCTATATAAAGAGAGTAAAAAWAAAGAAAAAAGAAAAAGAGCGCATACGCCTAGAAAAACACAAAGCTTTGGGGAGCTGAACACCTCCATGGGAAAGTTGGAACTGGAAAGTCGAAACTAAAGTGTATTTTATGTGTTAACCCAATTCTTCAATCAACTGCCGGACAAGGGCACTACATTTGACAGTGTAATACTGTCTCACAATAGTAGTCTCTGTAGTACTGTGTATCAGTAGCTAAGCGTTCAACGGTTATCATTAATTTAGCGTTCTCATTTGAAGGAACATAACATGTTTTCCCTCTTGCCTTGTTGTTACCTCTTCRGACTAAACTTAGCATTATGTTGTACTTGTGAATGAACGAAACCTTGTTGTTCATTACTATGAAACAATATTAAATGTCATGTCAGCTTGAATTTACAGACATGAAATACCAGCTTTCAGCTCTACGAACAGTTTCTCCACGTTATACTTAATGCATTATGCAGAAGAAGAGTGCTGATTGCTGTTCAACCTATTGTTCAATGACCTAGTTCTGTACTGAGCATGTTAGGCATAAGAATAAAAGATTATGAGTTTTTCTCCTGTAAGATGCTTTGAAACTTGAAAATATTCATAAGGACAAAACATACTTGATGGCCTCGGCTCCTGATCTGTTCCACCTCAAAACAGTTTTGCTTCCTAATTTCATTACTTTTAGATTATCGTTATATTTCAGTGATGAAACTCCATGAGCCAAACCATTCAGGAATTCTTTTGATTCCTTCAATCATGGATTTTTTTTTTTCTTTTCTTTTCTTTTCTTTTCTTTTCTTTTCTTTTCTTTTCGTTTCGTTTCGTTTCGTTTCGTTTCGTTTCTTTTCTTTTCTTTTCTTTTCTTTTCTTTTCTTTTTTCTTTTAATTTGAAGAGGAAAGAAGAGAAGCACAAAACTGACACTGGATTTGCTACAACATGCAGCTGAGGCATTTCAGGTACTAATTGCATTTATAAAAGTTTCTCAGAATCTTCCAGTCAAAATAACAAAATAACTCTGCATTTTATATTTGTTTAACTTCATAATTYTTTCTTCTGTGAAATCTGTAGTTGATGAAGGAGCTTAAAACATACACAGAAATCTGTGTCAAAAGAAATAGTTAAAAATGAAATGTGTCTGCAGAAAGGCATAGTAAAACTAGAGGCCTAATATCGTATTGAAAGCTGTTGTGCGCTGTAACAACACACCTGAATCATCAGGACGGGATCTGTTCTACTGGCAGATAGAATATAAAATAAGTTTGTCAAGGATTCAGYGCTTTACTGCAAAGTACTGATTTGCAGTTGAGATAAAAACAAAGATCAGTACTAAGAAAAYAGCTTTTGGCACATATATTGTCTCTTCCAAAATATTTGCACTAAAAGCTTTTTCTTAAGGATGTTAACACAGCACCTGCAATATTCTTGGAAGAACAGCCTTTCAGTGTGTTTTAGAAAGAGACATACCTTTCTGCTATAAAAATCAACAGACCCTGCTATGTATCAATATGCACATTTGAAATATCTTTCTAGTCATTCATTCTCTTTGATATTACCAGAAAATATTCTGTTAAAAAAGAGGAAAAAAGGAAAGTTTCTCAAAGAATATCAATATTTTGACACAGAAGGAGAACAGGGAAAATTACAYGATAAGGTTCAGGAACAGTAAAATGAAAGTACTTATACCCTAAAAATACCTGGCTCTTGTCAAACAAAGGAAATGTACTTAYGGTTATTTAATAACTTCCTCCTCTAATTCATAAAACACTCTAACAAAGCTAACTACATTTAAATCTTTGAAACATCTTTTAAAGTCATTTCTTTGCTTCCTTTTTTACTGAAAATAATCTTTATACTGATTGTAAAAAATTCAATATTGGTATAGGGATTAGACAAATTCAAAAGAAATGTAAAAAGTGTTCCTCAATGCTAAGAATGTTTTAATCTAGTAGATGTCTACAAAATTCAACAAAACATAACAAATTCATATGTAATTTACTATTAGAGAGGAAACTTGTCCCACTAGTATCCAACCCTTACTTTTTTATAGGATTTGTCTTTACTCCCCTCCCTTGAGGGAGAGTAGTGATTAGTTGTTCAAACTAATAATCCTTTAATAATATATCTTTTCCCTAGTATGAACAYGAACTGAAAGGAAGATTGACTCTGTACACAGTATTCCCATATGAACAAACAAAAACACATACACTTCCTGTAAAAGTAAATGTCTATACATAGATGCACTAACAAATATGCTGCCTACACATGCATTATATTTGCACACATATACATAGACTACTGGTTATATTGCTACCTCCTGAACCTGCAGTCATAGAAACTTAGACTGCTAAATACTTTCTCAGACCTATTTTGCTGACTTTGCAATTAAATACACCTCATATGGRCATTGAAGGTGTTTTGCTTCTTTTGAAAAAGTAATTTGGATCCCTATTCTGAACGATTTTTCATACTGGCTCAGAAGTTTACGCTATGCAGTCATGTTAAGCTTTCCCATTTAAATTTCAGAAAAAGGGTTTAGGACATGACTTTGACAACCTTTTTTCATATGACTAGACCTATACAATCAATGAGAGTTTGCACTTGAAATCAGAAAGCTTTCCTTAGCACAATTCAGATCCTTTGTGCTTCTGCATATGGTAAAAATACATTTCTTTAACATTAGAAGAAGAAAAAAAATCTTGTTTACAGCCAAATATTAATTTTCCATTCTGTGATATGATTAGGCACTTATTTATGCATTGTCAGTCACAAACATGCAGAAAACGTAAAAGTTATTGAAAAAATTAAAGTCTGCTCCACTGTCTTGTAGGACTGGTGGTTCTCTAAGTGCTTTGAAATTATGATGTATGAGGTAGATGTTGCATATTAAATATGGATATTTAAATTATAAAGCCCCCGTTAGTGAGAGCTGATGAATGTTAAATGTTACGAGCCACAAGGCTGTGGCATCCATCATATTCACATACTATCACAGGCAATGATGGAGCAGCCCCAGTGATGACAGATAGACTGCCAGACAGTTATCCCTTATATGCAGAGTCGTCAAGCAAGCCTATCAACCCCTGGGCTTTTTATTTTTCCCCATTAAATTAGCAACTTTTTCTTCATGTTCTTGCCAAAAGTATCAATTCTTTCTTCATGTGTAGAAGGTAAAAGAATGATTTAGTAAAGTGAGGAGAAAAGGAAAAGGAAACAGTAGCCCTTTCCTCTGAAAAAGCTGCAAACTTCAAATGACGAGAAACAAATGTAAAATTGTGATCTTGTGAGAGAAGAGCAATGAAACAGTAAGCACACAATAATGGCTTTTCTCTGCACTTAGATAAAAGCTGAATTTTTGATGTGCACAGTATATTTTCATAAAATTTTATATACTATGTTTTATACACTTATTGGCTATTCCATAATAATGTGTGTGCTAACAGTAAAATTGCTCTTAAATTTATGTGTGTTATTTATACGTTCCCACGTAACAATGCTTTTTGTTGTAAAAAATATTCTGTTTATTAATGTAACTTTACAACCACTGCATCCAAGATCCGTGGTAAATTAATGACATTTTTATTATTTTATAGTGTCATTAAATTTTTACTGATCACTCCATCAAACAGAAGCAATAAAGGCCATAATGCAAACTGGGACACTTAGATCAGGGGAGCAGGAAGGCATTCCATATAGTCTGAAGTAAACTGCTTGCTATAAATGATATTTATACTATCTTTAAGGATGTGAGAATACTTGGACAAGTTTGGCAAAACTGTTTCTGTAGTACAGTGGATTGTGTACTTAAATAACAGTTTACTTGCCAGCAGGACAAGTCTTTTTTAAACCATATGCGAGAAGATGACTGATTGCATCCATCTTTTGAAAAATAATATACGAAATGTAATAATACACTGGGCACCCCTCCCTTCTGGATTACCAAGACTGATCTGACTATACCCATGCCTCAAATTATTTCAACATGCTTGCTTTTTCCACATCTGAAATGTATGCTTAGACTGAAATGGAAAATGGCATGCATGCTGATCGTCGTGTGAAAGATTTTTAAAAAAATACACACACACACACACACACACACACACACACACACACACGTAGCAAACAAATACATTTTATTTAAGTAGACGTGTTTGGAGAATGATGTAATACCTCTTATTTCAATAGTCTAGTTGGAAGCAGTTACCAACAGTCATTTAAAGAGTCAGTTTCTAGAAACCGAGTGTATATGGGTCATTCACCGAAGCCGCAGAGCGTATGTCTGAAGGGATATTACTTCTTTTGAGGACAGTACTTCAGCTAGAATGACTACAAATAATTATCAGGTGTTGTCTTTATGTATAAAATATATTTCAATGGAGTTATTCCCTAATGAATGTTTTAGTGCTTATTTGTAAATGTGACCTATTCCATTTACCTACCATGGACAGGAAACAACAAGTAAAAAATCCCTATATTGAAAACATCAAAAGGACGTTTTAAGCAAAACACAGAGAAAAATAYTCACAATTTGAATAAGGAGGAACTATAAGACCATTTTTTAGTCTCAAAAACCAAGATACAAATGTCCCAAACTTTCCACCTTTCTACTTTTTAACAGCTAGGACTGAAAAGTTAAATTACCCTCTGCTTTGAATCTTTTGCAACTTCTTGGCACAGCAGGGATAATTACAAATTGACTTTCAGCCTTATCTTTGGATATTTTAGTTATCATGGGTGGGAAGTTTAAACATTAACCTTATTACAACAATGTCAATCATCCTCCTGGTGTGTAGGCATGCAACTGCTGGAATTCTTTGGATGGCAGAGTAGATAAACACAATAGTCGCATTATTGTTACAACTRAAAGAAAAGCAGCATCACAGAAAGGCTTTTCATTTTGCAGAACTTCAGGGTGAATATCTAGAACTTGTTTTTAACATCAGAGCAGTAGGAGTTGCTCCAAGGAACCTAAGATACTAAATTAGCAAATGCTGATATTTTAAGATATTACCAGGCATAAAATATATCTTTTCCAACCACTGATTTTCATATTGGATGAATGAATGATATGCCAGTTTCTGTGATGCTGATGCATCTTGACCTTACTGTATTTTTATGTAGGTGAAATACCTAAATCCAGTAATTTCACTGATTCCAGAGTATAATCTCAAGAAGCAGATGAAGAGCGACAATTCAATGAATTCACACCCCAACCCACTGCCATTTTCTGTTTTTGAAGGCCCCTGTATTGTTCATAAAGTGYTCCACTACTACCTTTGCCTGAGAACATACAGAATGGAATAGCATCCCTGCTGCAGACTACAGATTTGTATTAAATAACAGTGCCTGAAAACAAACAGCCTGCTTGAAAAGACAAAGACAGAGAGAAGCCATCAAGTCCCCTTTTAAATATATTGTTCTGTYTTCTAGCATAACTGAAAAGTAAGAGATTAAAAGCAGTTATGAGGAAATTTACCCTAACATTATTTTGCTTGTCTGACAAGCCTCAGCTGGCTTCCAGGTGATAGCACGACATGCACAGGACCATCACAAGCAGAAAATACTCTGAAGCTGTTATTACCAGCATTTCATAGGCATTATCATGATATGGGGCTTCTTTCTTTAAGACCTAAGCTCTGAAGTCAAACATGACAATCTCGATTTTGCTAAAATTTAGAGTATCTGGAAAAAAATTTGAAAACAGGAGCACTAAACGCTAAAAACTAATCAGACAAATACATGCAAACAGAGACTGCCTACTTTTAAATATCTTTTTTTTTAGCTAATTATTTTGGAAATCTGACTTCTGAGACTCAGATGACTGTGAGCCCCTGGTTCAAGGAAGGAGTAGCTACTCTGAGCTCTGAACACAAACAAGAAGCATTTAGATGAATCCTCTGATTACTGGTAGCATTCAGCATGTACTAATATGTTAAGAGACACCAGTACATTGAAGATTGTCTTAAAAATAGCAGTGTGTAGATTTAAAACATATTTTTGGAGGAAAAAGAACAGATAGCAAATCTTTCCTAAGATAGCATCTTATGCCCTCCTAAACATAAATTATTGACATGTCCTTAACTAYTGCCACACTTGCAGGCACTCCTAAGCTATGGATCTGCCCTGGTTAGATTACTTTCAACAGGATTACTGTGCTTACTGAGCCCCCTTAACCAAATGCTTTATGTCTTTGTTCATATGGTTTTAATATGGTTTTAACCAATTGCAAGGTTATTTATAAGTTTGCAACTCCCCAGTAGTTAGAGTTATGAAGCGTTCAGACTTAAGCATATCCAGTTGTGTGGTAACCCAACTACTGCTTTCATGCGGTTTCCAACTTTTTATTCATGCACAAAGGCATGATGCATGGCAGTATCGGAGAACTTCGCAATTAACTCTTTGTTTCAGCAGCAAATTCATACAGCAATCTAGCAGTAAAATTACACATGCATCAAAATATAAACATTTTTAATCAAAAAAAAAAAAAAAAAAANAAAAAAAAAAAAAAAAACAGACAAACTGTGGAATTCTACCTTAGATTGATGATAAGTCACTAGTCCTTGAAAAAACAAAGGGACAATCAATTAAATTAACAACTGGTAAATGAAAAGCAAACAAAAGGAGTTTCTATTTTAAACTCTGTATAATAAGCCTGTAGAATTCACTAGACATTAGAGAGCGTCCAAAGCCTGGCCTGTCACTTGTTTTTAAAGAGCTGGGTAATTTTATGACTGTTAACAACATTTGTAGTAACACATGCTAAGATAATCAAATCTCATGTTCCAGGGTATAAGCTGCTCTACTGTCGGGGTCAAAGAGAAATTCCGTCTTTCTCTCTGCTGCTCCCTTCCCTCCTGACCAACATCCACAGATGATTAACTGGGRGTCTTCTAGGGAGAGAAGTTAATTTTCTTTTGTAACATCAGGTATTGCTCACTACATTTAAGGGAGAACTGGTAAATGATATAGACCAAATCTAGGTACCTTGTAACCACGAAGAATCCGAATGCAACCCTTTAAAAAACATATTTTCTTTTAACTATACAGACATATGTGCATTTTCGAGAGACAGACTAAACTAGAAACAAATGATAATTGGCGTACATTTCTCTTAGGAAAYAGCAGGATTGMTTTTTCTGCACCTTAAGCTAACTGGCAAGCAATGCAGTTGTTACTCTTGGACCTTCTGCATAGCCATTCAAGCATCTGTTTACTTACAAGACAAATTCATAGGGACATGGCAAAAACAAGCTGTTTTCTGTAATAGACTAGACACTACAGAGGAATAATAATACACATTTCGCTATAGTTCAGTTGAATTTAGCAGATGTTTGGACCTTGTCAGTAAAGACCTCACTTATTCCAAGTACTTTGATAAAATGCATAAATGAAGTACCTTTCCAAAATGTAGACTTAATGCCATGATTCTGTACACATATCTGTGCATACGTTCCCCAATCTTTTCTGTTTGTGACTGAATTTTATTAAAAGTATTGTCATTCACTAAAATCAGGACAGAATTTAAGAGATCAGAGATGTGCTTACTACCCTCAAATCTGTGAATCTCCTTTTCTCTTAATCTTCTAGTAAAATATTCCAGGCTGGAAACACAACTTCAGCAAGAAGCCACAGCAATATAACAACCAGCTAAACTATTCTAAGTTCAGCACAACACAACAGTTTTTTTTGGAATGGAGGAAAAAAAAAGGAAGAAAAAGAAGTCACCAATTTCAATTTCATTGTGGTGTTCTGCAAACCTCAACAGCACAAAGCAAAATCAGATGCCCTACACACAAGTTCAGGAAAAGAGAGACTTGAAAGAAGTCAAAACACACACACACACACACACACACGCGCGCGCGCGCACGCGCACGCGGCACTGGTCAAGCTTCCTAAGAACCAAGCTGATGGTCTACAAACAATAGAGTATACAAGTGCATGCAAACAGACACACGTAGATACGCTGGGTTTTAAACTTACAAAAGCTAAGAGGCTCACAGATGATGTCCTCACAGACACTTTAATTCTATCATTTCAAACATGCCTTATGATAGGGACACATCAGATTTTGTGACATAATGAAACAACACTGGAAAAACTGTGATAAAAATTGACTACATGAGGCAATAATCAGTCAGCACATTGCAGTAAGTACATTTTTCTTACTTTAGATGTGGGTAATAGTTACGAGGGTTTAAAACCAACTATTTTGACAACTTCAAAAATTTTGAAAATTAAAGAACTAAAGTTTAGGGAGAAATTTGAACTTGAGTTTTTGTATTTAGTTACAGAAAWCTTTGAACATGAATAGAGTTGTATATTTTATGTATAGATTGCAGTACTTTAAGTAGGGTAAATAATGCCAGGGCCTTGGAACTGCGGCTACGGGATACTGGGGATACCTTCCCCTACCGCTTATCTCAGTAAGCAATGCAGGCCCCTTGACATGGGTGTTCCACGCCATTTTCAGAAGATATCTGCAGGAGCTTAAATTAAYGATGCAAAAGACACTTTGGTCTTAAATATTCATATTCATATTTAGCGTTATAAATACAACCAAGGCAGTTAACAAAAACCCACCGAATGCTACTATGTTCAAGTATATGCTTTGCCTTGTGCAGTGCGTAAATATATAATTGCATACCATGCATATATAGATTAAGTAGGCTTTTTCTGTACTTATCAATCTGATTTTTTTCATTTTGTAGCATTTTTAAGTATTCCTTTTCAAGAATGCATTTTTTGATTGCTGCTATTACTCTGTTTATACTCAGGCATTTTTTGTTATGTTCAGAGAGAAAAGAAACATATCACTAAAGAATAAAGATGGGTGACAATGGAACAATGATAATAACATCATTATGCAGTGTTTTGCCTCTTGTACCCCCATCACTGCCATGTTTTTCTCTGATTATTTCAGCCTCAGGAAAATGTGCTGCTTACCGTTTATGTCAGGAAGGCAAGATTACTGTTTGCATGATTACAATATCAAGCATGATGTACATAATGCTTGTGATRATATAGATGTATCCCTCAACAAGTTCCTGTCTTTAATCTCCATTCAACAGAAAAAAAGCCAGTAAGTTGCAAATCCGTGCTGCCTCATATAGGCCTCAATCTTGTAAGGTGTTGAGTGCTTTTACTCCATTCCGACGCAGCACACAAGCACACGAGATATGCAAGAGCCCACAAGATGGATACTGCTATACTCAATGCGAATACTTGTATTAAGCRTGGATTAATGCACTCTGCTGAATCAGGGCCAAAGTGTTTAGCTCTTCCAGTCTCATACTGAATCTGAGAATAAACACTAAATAACTTTTTTCCAGGCTAATAAAGATACTTTTTCCTTCTTTTTGGAAGGAAACTCTTTTCTCCCCTTCAAGCGGAAGTCAGGCAAAGGGCACACTTGCCTTTGAGTCACATAGGCTGATGGCCTTCTTGTGTGAAGAAGTATTCTTGTTTAGGAACAACACAGTAGAAAAACAAGGACACAGTCATGTAAGGATTTATGCAAGTGGACAAGTTTTTGCATTAAGAATAACCAAGCAGAAGGCAAAGAAACAACTACCAGGCAAATGAAATGGCTAAAGTTACTAAATGGCTATAATTACTTATCTTTCTAATACAATCARAACTAAGCTGCTTATAAATTATGTTTTAAAAATTTGCACTCAAGGGGAAATTAGCCCAGAAAGGATTTAGGAACATTACAGATTTATCAAAACAAAAAAAAATAAGAAACTGATAAAGGAGGATAGATTCTACATCTGACATGTAAATGCAGGCAAATATGCACTTCCTGGGAACTGGGAGAGATTTACCTCTGAAGGAAGGGGTAACCCTTCCATGCAGAAAGTACAAATCAAAATAATGTAAGAGAGATGGTATTTTATAAGGGTAACTGAAGGCTATGCATTTTTTTTCATGAAGAGTCTAGGAAACCTTACACCTGAAACCATCTTAAATGCGAAATGAATACCTACAGGCTGAAAAAATTATGTGATTTTACTGCTGCAATATACAAAGACAAAACTGCTAGTCATCTATAGCTGATGCTACTGGCAAAAATTCATTCTCTAGTTTTTCATTTAAAGCAGGATGATTTTGTAAATCTTGTTTTGTTTTCATCATGAAAAGCTTGGTTCAAATTTCCCAAATAAAATGTCTAATAAAGTACTCTTCAGCTCAACGCAACAATGACAATTCAGAAAATGCTCTTRTATCTTCACAAGCAATCTTGGATAAGAGTTTCAAAAGTAGTGGTTCCTACCCATAAAGCATATGAATCAGTTATGTCCCCCTTAAGATCTATTTTTACCTTGAAATCAGCATAAGCATAAAYTGGGTCCTATGTACATCTCTCGTCATTTAAAATGAATTCTTTCTCCCTTTATCCTCTCCTCATCCACTCTACATGACATAGATGGAAGAGGTCATGTGAGTCACTGAAGGAAAATCATGCCAGTGGAAGATACTTGCTATCATGTGGACACAGACAATCTGTGAATAAAAGAGTTTGCTGTCTCATACCTTCCTTACTCTTTGTATACATGTATATTTTATAGCTGTTTTCATATTTTATAGCTGTGCCTTGCATGAAAAAGAACATTATTGTCCTGAGGAAGCAATAAATATTTTGCAGCTTTGTAGACAATCATAATACCATGGTGGAACAGTAGTACCCAAATCAGCTTAGAAAAGAAGTTGGTATCAGTATCTGCAGAGGCAGAGAGAGAGGAAATTATTACCTTCTGGTCACTCAGAAAGTCAATGATTAAGCTGAAAACTGAACCTGGGACTTCTGAACATTAGGCCAGTCCACTAGCTGTTATGCCACACTGCCTCAGCTATAAATCTGTTTGATGGATTTTTCAGTCATGGAACATTAAAGGCTCTGCTGTTGTCTAATGAATATGTTTAAACCAAACAGTACAAACAAAAGCAAAGGTATCACTTAAATTATCTGGGAAGTACAGCTTTGATGTCACACTTGGATAAAGGATTTCCTACTACAGACCTATGTACACTTACTTACACATACTGAAAAACATTTTAGCCAGTACCACTAGCTGGCATGCTGGCATCTATTTATATCTGAAAAGAGAATACAATCAGTTTTAGTTGGTTAAGTACAATCTGAGCCAACTTTTATATTACGACCAAAAGCTTGGCAGTGCAGTAACAGTGGCAAGTAGCAGAAAATTGCTTACAGTGTTATTTGCCAATTACTTGAATGATTTACATTGGGTTTTCAAGGGAGTTCGGAGTATTAAAAACTTAAGATTTGGATAAGTCTTGGACTGCGGATTTTTGTTCCTAGTTGCAACATGATGTGCAGGAGAAAGTTATGATACAGTATGAACTGAATAAATGAAGCACTTTTTTAATAAAAAACACCTGAAACATTTAGGAGCAGTTCAGTTTGAACTGATAAGATATTCTTTTTAATTGAAGATTTGGAGAGTCAATTGATTTATTGATTTAGACTAAATGCTCACCTTTACACATCCACTTATTTTAAGATTCATGTTGACATTGTACTAAATACAGCTATACAGTTTGTATTCCAGATAAATTGATCTGACTACAAGCCTCACTCTTTAGTTTGATTCTTACTCCAAGATAAATCAATATTTAATATCCCGTGCAACAGCCCAGTAGATAATTTTAAACCTTTTCTCCATTCTATTAGGTTACCTTTAAAAAAATCTTTACATGAGCCTTCACAGATGACTTTTGAAAAACTAGTTTATGAAAAGCAGTCTGAAATTCATTAATTCACAAGGAGTTTTTTTTTTTTCTGAATCTTGCTGCATTGTGCTGATTTCTAAATCCATCTCTGTTTAGCTAATTCTCCTGCTCAGCTAATTTGAAGAATAAATAAGTACTTCCTGTAAACGTGCAACACAGATTTTAAGTATAAGGAAAAATACCCTTCTACAGCTAGCTATATGGGACAGAAGTTATGCCAAGGGTGCAGCTTTCTGCTGCTGTATGCTGCAAAACCTGGCCGAGACCCGAGAAGATGGGTGCTCCCTGTTGGCAGGCCCCAGCCTCCAGCCAGCCCTGGCGCCAGTGCCAGCCCTGCTGCCACGCAGGGCACAAGAGGCAGTGGCAAGCAACAGGACAGGTCCAGCTCTGGAGTCACTCGCGTCCCAGCCTCTGGTTTCCACCTTGATATCCACTGTGTGCTCCCTCTCCCCTCCGCAGCTGCTGATCTGGTGCAGCAGCTAAGAAACAGGAAAAACATCTCTTCCCCCTCCCTCAAGCCTCTCCTATGGCTATGGGCCCCAGCGGGATAGGAGCCTTTGAAATCAGCAGAATGCAAACAGCAAGGCTCAGGTTTGCCTCTTCTCTGGGTTTAGAAACAGAGACATAAGAGGAATTTCAAATGATTATATATTGGGAGAACTGAAAGGGATGATGCCAAAAGGAAGGAAGAACTATATACTCTGGAGCGATCAGGTTGCACATCTACCATTCCCTCTAACTGTAGGATCTTTGCATTCCCAACTGTGCTTTTCCCTTGCTCCTCTCCCCCATTGCGAAGTGTGTCACGCCGAAAGCACGCTTCCACAGCCGCTCCCTGCACTGCCGAATCTCCAGCCCGTCCTGCGCCCTCCAGGCGGCTCACACCCAACGCGCAGCCCTTTAACTGCCTCCATTCTGCCGTTCCTGGGGTCCTGCTGCCAACTGAGAAATGCTTCAGATTAAAGGAAGGGGAGGGTGCTTTCAAGGCCACATCATGTCAGTTTTTCAGAAGAGCTGTCCCTAAGGTTATGTTCTGCAGGACAGCAAAACGTAGGGGCAGGGGCAGAGAATGGGTGTGGAGAAACTCTGTGTAGGAGGGGTAGCGTGTAAAACCAGCTTAGCTCTTACCTTTAAAAATCTATCAAAATCTTCACAWTAGGAACCATACCTGCTTTGGTCTGGCTCAAAGCACATCCTAAAAGGCTCTGATCCTAAATGAATTCTTTCATTACCAACAAAATTGAAATATTAAAGAAAAATAATATGAGTAATTACCTTACAGTGTAGTTTTCAGTTTTATCTCTATTCCTTTGCTACCACCAATCAATCAAAAACATGATAAATTGTGCATTTTGTTTATGTTCAGCATTCAGCTTAGTTGTGAACTCAATTCAAAGGCAGATTTAGAGACAAGAAGAATGTAGTTGTATACAGAACATAACCGCTAAACAGCAAAAATATGGGCAAGAATAATATTCACTTTTTACCATATAAGATATTAATGGGAATTCTACTGTGGAAATTGTGTGCTATTCTATTAATTAACGAAGATCGCACACAGAGCAGGAATATGCAGAGGTTCTGTTTTGATGAGAAGCAACATTTAGAGAAGTCCCAAAAGCACCACGAARGTAAGCAGCAGGGAAGAGCAGCACCGGGGGCAAAAGGAAAGGAGATCCTAGCTCGCAGTCCACTGCAAGCACAGCAAGGAAATTTCCCCATCTCTCAGGAAAAGAGAATGAGAGAGACTTCCATTACCTAAACCATAATTTGCATCACATCAGAACATTCTTAGTATCACAAGCAAGGGAATCTCCAAACAGCTGGAGAATGAAAAAGCAATGTGGGTCCTGATTCAGAGGCACATGTGCTGAAATGCATCCTCAACACAGCAAATGTTTTACATTAGGACAGCTTAAAAGGGGGTCCTGAAAAGGAAATCTGGGTGCTTTTYCCCCCCTACTTCCTGGATTCCATATGCCCTCATAACAAATAATCCCAGGTAGCTACGGAAACATGATGTGGATGGAGATAAAGGGAAATCACTCGATACACTAACTAAGCAAACAGTATGCTTGGTCTCCTTCCCTTTGAGGAAAAGTCACATACTCAGTACAAGTTTCCCATACTGCAGTTCATTCCATTCTCCTGCCCACTCGCCTGTGGTGAGTATATACTGAAAAACTACAGATGGCCTTTTTACCGAATGGAACGAAAATCCCGCACGGTAGGATATGCTGATTTGTGCTGAGGAGTGGTAGGTGTCCTAGTCCATACATTGTCATCTACATCTGCAAYTATTTAGGAAAATATTCACCTAAGTATTTTTTCTTGGAAGCCAAAATTGTGCTAAATTTAACTCAGCCCCTTCCTTACAAAGAGAAAGAAAAAAGTAAAGCTTGGGAGAAAGAAGTTGGGAGCAACAGTTTGCAGGACAATTTCTTTTTTGAGTTTGTAAGTTTTGAGTTATTTTCTGAAAGGAAACAAATAGCTGACTTATACTTCATTAATAAGATATTTAACAGCCATCACGTACCGTGATTTATAGCATGATACTGGAGAATAAAACACAGGCTTTATGCAAATTACAGCAGGCAGGTAATCCCTTGATAAAGGGAATCCCTTAGGAGGAAGAGCGCAGCCAGCCAACCTAATCTTATTCATGAGCATTCAAAGAGACTGACTGGCATCAGGMAAGGAACAGAATTCTGGCAAGGAGCTGGCAACTGAGTATGTTTTGGCAACCCTTGACAGAACAGGAATTTTTACAGCACATGATGTGTCAGCGACTCACTTTGTGTACCATTCTAATGCACATCCTCCCCGTGATAGCTCCTATTCGCGCTGGCATCTGAAATGTAGCGAAGAGTGTTCCTGTGCTTTAGAAATGGAAGGAAACTAGCAAGTAAAAGCAGGATGCACTAAGCAAGAATCAATCAATCAATCAATCTAAAAAGATAGTTCATGTGAAGAGTAGCCATATAATGAAATTGTCACATAGCAATTTAACTTTGGATGCAGAGAAAATGGCAGTGAGATAAGAATGCATCCATTGCCTGTTATCTCAAGAAGGTTTTGGCAAGGTAACAGTGAAAGCGTGCACACAGCTACATGAGCAACACAGGTCTGACATTAAACCACAAGTGTCCACTTCTCTTCCTGGCTGTTTAACAAATTGCTTTAGAATGGGTGGAGGTGAAGAGGAGATCTCTCCAAAACCTTGTCTCTGTTCTCCCTCAGTTAATGAATGTCAGCACGTGGCAGAGAACGGAAATTTGATATGTTTTTCCAGCCCTTCTTATAGAGGCATTTGCAACATGTTAGAGGCCACAGGCATAAAAGTGAAATACTGAGAAATTAATGCTGTCTGTAGATTTTCAGGATGTAAGCTGGGCAATTTCAGCTTGTGGGTTAGGCATACTTTAGGTTTTAAATAGTGTTRTAACAGCTTACTATGACTCGAGCATGATTTTAGTATGAGTAATCTGATGTTGAAGATCATTTATTACCCTGTTACACATTTCCAATTGAGATAGGCCTGTTTATGGGATAGCGTTATGTGACTACAGATGGACAAGCTATGCACAGCAAACAATTTATCCAACRAATACCCTCTTTCTTATCTTTTCAAACTACCCCTGGAGGATCAGCAATTTCTATATATGTATGAGGAACTCGTAAGTGTTCAAACAGTCCAACTCATGAGTTATGCATGAACTATTCACTTAAATGCTTAATAGTTTGCTACTTGTGGTTTATGCTCTAGTTGGTCATTTAAGACAAATCACATTGTTTTTGATGTCTGACTTCATGATAATAGCTTAACAGTGCCTTAAACTACCTGGAAAGAGCAACTGGGAATTCCCTCAGCTAGAAGACCTCCTAGGGAGTAGAAAGCCTTTACTTGCAGCTATCAGCTCTTGCACCCATTACCTTCATTGCCATAGGAAAAGTCTCTAGCATAGCATAGGAAGGAAAAGATGGTAGTGGTGAGACACAGCGCAGCAAGGTCTGCAAGATCCCTAGGTTAAATTGTCACAGAGATCACAGAGACTCTGTAAAGATCTGTAATTAATCTCAGCATTGTACTGGGGCTGGACAAGCTCCCTGTTACTGCGTTCCTCATTCGGTCAGCACGGAGTTTGGAGTGGGTGTGGAATCAGAGCCTCCGTTTTTATGAGTAGAGGGTAAGCAATTTGGGCATAAACAGCAAATGTCTGTAATTGTGCACAAATGTCCATGTTCATATGCAAATACATCCATAGAAATAAAAATCCGTTTGCATGAAGATTTGTGAAAAGAAAACAAAGGAAGGAATAAGCATGGCCAAATTCCATTAATCAGATTTCAAACAAACATTTGCAAACACCGTTTTGCATTGTTTGCTCAAGTCTTTTCATGAGACGAAAGAAGACAATTTTACCTGCTAATGCTTACTCCTTTGATTGAAGCAAAACAGCTAAGTCTGCATAAAGCAGAGTATAAACTCACATATGTAAATATCCTACAACCACGAGCRTATTTCAATTTGTCATACCTATTGATGCAGCCTAATGATATCTGAGAAACAGGAGACATCTTTAACTTTAGAAAGTAATAAAGTATCAGGCAAAATAATCCCGATTTACCCATGCTGTACTTAATCTATTGCAATTACTGGAGTTGCACTGCTAATACATTTGATATTGTGCATTTACCTGAAGGAATACACAGAGAGAGGCTGGAAATAAATGGCAGTAACTTTTGTGGATGTCGGTGCTTGTATCTACATGTGAAATAATATGCAAATGTATTTGATATTTCTCAGAACAACTGAAGAAGTGATATGATAGGATTCTGCAGCTGCCATTCTGACCCACAATTTAAATCAATGAATATATTCCTGTCGCAGAGAATGAATGTTTGAACAGTAATTCTCAACCTATCTTTATTCTTTTGTGGAGAACGATAATAAAAACATAGAATACATTTCACTGTATGTCTGCAAACTCTCTTGAATAGCTCAGCAAATGGATTGTACATAAGAAGATATAATCATTATGCTGTTACAGTCATCACAAAGACACAACCCTTTATGGCAGAACATCATCCTCCGGGAAAAATTATCCACATTGGTTTGTGCAAATTTTTCAACGTTCACCTCCGGGACCCATCTTAATCTATTTCTGCCCCTTTGGGATTTTTTGCCACTCCAAGATTTAAGGGAGAAGACCAAAATAGGACAAAGCTTTTATCCTTTCTACAGGAAATACCCCATGTGCGTGGAAAAACAGTGTATTCTGCATTTTTTCTTGTGCTGAGACAAAAGAAAGGGGCCAAGCACTTTTCTTATTATTATTACTACCACTACTACAATCATCATCAGTATCATCATTATTAATGAGGTTTTAAACCTGCAGCTAGGCAACCCTTCAACTAGCCCTGACAATAGAAATGAAAAGAATGTAGTTGTATTCAGCCACCATCCAAACATACCGTTAAGCACAAGTAGTGGCAAAAACTTTGTTAGCCAATATTCAGATGCAAAACTAGTAATTAATAGCTAAAGAATGTGCAGGTTTCTTTTCTTGAAAACAGTATTTTACTGTCAAAGGCTGTTGCGATTGAACTGGGAGCACAAAAAATCGAAAAATTTAGTAATACAGGAAGTTTCTTCAATATATAAGGTATAAATACATAGTTATTCAAATAATAGTTTTTCATATAAGTTCCTTATGTTTAGGTGCATTTTCTTATATTTGCACATCACTGCTGAACTGCTCAAACTGTTTTTACTGAAGTATGGTCCCGCATAGTTTCAGCGATTCAGGCTTTCCAAAGTTTAMATTCTTTTCATTTAATTATTTGATTTTGATAATTTAAGCAATAGACAAATAATTTAGATTTTATTTTATACCAGTCTCCATATAATTTGGGGGACTAAGCATTTAACTGCATTTTTACTATACTGGAACACAAATGTACAAACTACCAACTTTGTCGAGACAATTCTGGGAAGTAAGGCAATTGAGCAAAAGGCTTAAAAATAACCAGTTTGCACAGCAAATCCTTCCACAGGGGCAAATCTGGGGCCAGAGAAGGTTAGCACCAAAGATAACTTATCTGCAATTTAGGTGACCTATATGCGCCAGGGATTTTGCAGCGTTCCTTTGTGTCTGCTCACTGTCGATTTCGCTGTCTGAGTGAACGTGTACTTTGAATATGTAAATTTAAAGTACATCATTTTTTGTCCATCTGCATATAGCATACAAAAGTGAATCCGAAAAAAAATTTCAGTAGGTATATTAGCAGGCATGACTATAAATATTTAGGTGTAAATAATAACAGCAATTGAGTAATTGCACGAGATCAATTAAAGACTGAATCACAATATTATGTACAGATAGGGAAAGCTAACATTTCATGTGCAACTTCATTATTTCTCACTCYGGAGTTTGAAGAACAGACTTGACAAGATTTCATACCCACAACGTCCTGCACCTGGTTYCTATTATAAAGCTGGCCTTGATAATGGAGCTATGTTCTTACAGAGAGGCTAATGTGAGCAATAGCATTTTCCTCTCATAACTCTTACAATAATCTGAGTACAGTGCCATGGCTGCATTTGGCCCGTCTGTGCATCTGCAGTTACAACTTCCATCACCTTCCTCCCTGAATACACAGTCAGAGATCAAGTAAAATACTTCCATAAATATAGGTACAATTTCTAAGTCTGGTTTTATTTCCTATGACACCCACAAAAGCTAGTGATACAGTGTAGATTTCAATGTTATATTGAAAGTCAGATTTTTTTTTTTTTTGTTTATAGTAGAAACATTTCACTTTAAAAGACATGGCTGGAGACCCAGGGATCACTTCCCCTCCCCTCCCCCCCCCAAGATGCTCTGTTTTGAATTTAATTTAAAATGCATTTTAAACTTCTAACTGAAAAGATAAATTCACTGCAACACTTCTGCAAGTCTGAGAGATATTAAAATCATTTAGCTATTCAAAGATGCATCTAATTCCTGATCAGGCCTCAGAATAGAAAAATAAAAAGCAAAGAACAGGGACCATTGTGCCCTATTGTCATCCTATAAATACACTGATTAATAAAGCCAATGCAAGCACATATGACAATGAAATTCATCTAAACGCTACAATTCCTGTTCATCAACACCTTGCATATCTCAGGAAAAAAACAGGAAACTCCCTGAGGTAATATGCTGCTTAGGAAGTCCTGTCATAACATACACAATATAGCCTGCTAAAACTGTTATTCAGAATTATGGTTTTTTTTCACTTATTGTTATGAAATAGTACTGATTTCATGCCTTATCATCATGCAAATTCAAATATTGAAATCAACAGCATAATTAAACAGAATTTTTCCAGCTACAAAGTTACGTATTTGAAGTCCAGTATGTTTTCCAGTTCTAATAAAAGGGGGCAGTATTACATCAGCTGAAATTCTGAATTGCCCAAATAATCGTAAAAAGTGCTGCAGAAGGATACAGCGCTACTGAATTCCACTGGAAATAGACTACTGCTGTATAGACACTCACAAAGCTGCTTGTCTGACTAAGATTTTCAGAACTGCCTCAGTGGGACTTAGGCTCCCACAACATAGGTATTTAAGAAAACTTTTATTTGAGTGACTAATCATTTTTCTTTCAAAATTATTGAGGAAACAATATAAAATGAAGGCACATTTTTTCATCTAGCCAGGATAAGCACTAAGCCTAAAAAAGGAAATTGCAAAATACTGCAGTTTCAAAAAAAAAAAAAGAATACAATATTATTATATTTAATTTCCTTTTTTTACATGAATTTTTTAGAACAAAATTTAACAGTACAGGATTTTCAAACTACCAAGATTAGATTCAGATCCATATTCATACACCTAACAAAAATAATGGATTTCAAGGCATGGACCACCAATATGCTTTCATTAAAAATACTGGCATTCAAAATTATTAAAAATGAGGAAACCGATATTAAAGTGCCCATATATGTCCTTAGGAAGTTAACTTTAAACACTTAATACAGAAAATCTTTCCTTACAATTTATTTATAGCCACAAGCAGATTACTAAATTGGCCAAATTCACCMTAAAGTATATAGGACATTTGCGATGCAAGAATTACAAGGACCACTAGGGTCTGTATTTTAAATTTTTCCCGATTCTGGGCCAGTCATTTATCTGTTATAAAATGACGGGCCTGTAAAAGGGGTCTTTCCGGGCAGCGCRGATACCTTCCAGGTCTCAGAACCTCCCCAGGGGAAGACACTCTGGCTGAGCCAAACTCCCTGCTCAGGAAAACCAGTTTCCCAGTTGCCATGTCTCTTTGTGGAAACAAGATTCTTCATTAGACAGATGGAATACACACCCACTGAATTGAATAAATTGTCTATATTCTTGCAAGAAAGTGAGATCACATTAGCAGCTCCTTAACTAAATCAGTGTTCTTTTTCTCTCCATACAGTTCCAAATTTTCTATTACAGAATTTAGAAATATATTTTTAAAATGAAATTAAATTTAAACTTAAATACAAGCTCCCTGGGGAGGAACATTTTTTAAACTGTATGTGAGTATGGATTTTCTAAATTTTTTCTCTAATTTTTAAAATGCAGGTGAGAACAAAGACTCTCAAGGCAACACCATAATAAATGTAACAACTTTGCAAACTACTCATTTGCTGTTGATACCGCTATCCACTTATTTGGCCTGATTGTGAGGTATTTGCCCTTTAATTACAAGTAGAATTAAGCTTTAACCAACAGAAATAACTATTTAATTGAATATGCTTACAGTTCCTGCTATTATGTTTCCCAGTAGACTGACATATAAGTATGAACCTCTTATTTACTAGTTACAACTAACAATTCTTCTACAAGTCACTAATGAAAAAGAAAGGCTATAAAGGCTATAGGAAGATTTTCCTAAAAGGTAAGAGCAAAAGAGAATAGATCAGTTCTTGCATACCCAATCCACAAGGCCCTTATGACCAACTTACTCATGTTCAAAATTTAAGGATAATCATGAGTATTTTCACTAAAAGGAGAAAAGATAATAGAAGACAGGAGAAGTTTTCTCTTAACTGTGTGTTTTCTTTTCTTAATCTGAGTTGAGAAATGACTAATAACAAGGATAGCTGGTGCTTCGCTCAGTGATTCTGGCACTTACAGAAAAGACATTGCATCTCCTCCTGCCTCTGCAGCTGTTCCGTCTACAATACTGAATATATGTCAGGAAAAAAGCTGGTAAGAAATTGCTGGCAACATAATCCAGTACTTTTTGCATTTAGAAAAAAGTAATACTATGAGGAAATCATTGCAGGTCTGCAGGCAGTCAAAAGGAGATTATGCATGACTAGTAACTTTTTCTGCAAAGATTTCCTGAAGTGTTTTTATCAGGCCAAGTTTGCACGCGTGTGCAGTGCCTTCATATAAATGCTGAAGCGTAGCAGCTCCAGAGGAGTTGTTACACTCTGTTGTGTCAATAATCCACGTATTTAACAGTCCCTTAATACAGCAGACCGTAGCACCTCCAAAGGCGTCGTTATGGCTTATCAAGCCAAATGCAAGTGCCTAAATATGGATTTGATCAACAGACTGTAACATCTCCAAGGGTAAATAATATATGATTTTAAGAATGTACAGATTTTGCATACAAGCTGTGGTCTATAGTAGGATAAATTATGTAGATTCAACTTGTAATAATTCTGCTTTAAAAATAAAAAAGGAATAAAAGGCTCATTATAAGAGGTGCTACTTCCAGGAAGTAGGTGATGACTCAGGTAATATCTTTTAGGGTCTAATTCTGGTTTCCTACTGCAAACATATAGTTACCTGAAAATCTAAAAAAGAGTGGGAATGGAATATAAATGTATAAAAATTATATCCAGTCCTGTTTCCTTTCATCTCAATGAATATGCTTCATGGGAAGGAAAGTGGGGTGGGAGGTGTCCSTGGGTCAAGTAGGTATGTTGGGCATAGTAATTTAGCGGATAGATGTTTTGTCCTGACCTCATACATTTTTCTCCATTGAATATGAACACATTTCTGCCTATATTTATTCTACAAAGATTTTCTGAAATTTTTTATCAGTATTTTCATGCTTTATGCACAAAAAATGATAAGATCTGACCCTTTTAAATACGTTAGGTATCTTATAAATTATAAAGTATCTTCAGGTTCATTTAAAGCTTTAAATCAAAGCAACTTTCTGAGGCAATCATCCTAGTCTGAAATACTAAAAATAAATGCAAGTAGCTCTAGTAATGCAAATTCTCTTTAAATACTTTAATGCACTCATTTTTGCTGAAGGTAAACATGGCTTGACTGGAAAAAAAGTCATATCCTCTTAACAAAGTCAATCTTCACATGATTTTGCTTTTGCTCAAACTGAAGTCTGTACAATATTTTCTGAATTTTCTGAATTCCCTGCCCTCCATCGATGTTTCTCTTTACGCTCTGAAACCACTCACACTGTTTCCTCTTTTCTTTCCTCAGTCTGCCTACAGCTGATCAGCACCAGGTATAGTAGAAAAAGCCAACTCTGCTTTAACAACCTCATCCCTTGTTTGCACAAACTAAAATGACAGTATAAACGTAGAGGTTTATAGAATGGTATTGGCTTAAAGTGTAGCCAATCCTTAACACTTTATCAAATCTTAGCGTATGACTGGGCCAGAGTCCAGCAGGCTTTTGCTCTTTTGCTTTGTAGTTTTCTTTTTTTTCTTTTTCTTTTTTTTTTTTTTAACAGCAGAATATGAACACAGGCAATTTTTAATTTTTTTAATTCTGTGCATCTAGCCAAATACAAAGCATTCAGAGATTTAAATGACACATTTTCAAAAAGGCCTGAGCTCAGGCTTTGAAGCTATGTACATAATTTTGTAAGTGTAATCATTTGCACAACAAACTGTTACCAGCTCTCTGAACTTGAACACCAGTAACTGACCAGGACTCAATAGCTTTTTTTTTAAACCAGCTGCAGCCAATTAATTTGTCATCTTTTTCTGGTGCTGGCTTCTAGCTACTCATTTATACAAGTCTAATTACCTGAAGCCAATTTCTGAAAATTTGGTTCTGAAAACATAGGGTCCTGATTCTTCAAAAAAAGCCAATTCAAAATTGCAACTATTTATCAAAGCTTTACTGGGATTATGACAGACACTATATGTCATCTTCTTGGCATACAATTATTGTAAAATTATGTTTTTGTTTCTGAAGTGATCTATCATTTCCTCCCCCTCATTTTGATCATCCTGCCCATCATTTTTAGAGTAAAAAGAATATATCACCAATGTAAAAATTGAATTGGGGGAAATCAAGGGGAAAAAAAGAGTACTCTAGAATTTGTGCAAAGTATGCTTCTGTTTTCACTTCATTTTATACCTCCTATAAAATATAAATACATTCCTTTAGTATTCATGACTCTGAATTAATTATCTTATTTTATTTAGAATAGAGAGTGGGGACATGTCATCATTAAAAATGACTTATTTATATGCCTGTCTTTTGTAAACCCTGCCCTTCTTGCATCTACAGAACAAGAATGGCAAACTAACATACCAAAGGTAAATACAGAGTATATCCTAAAACTTTTTCCAGCCTTAATGGCTTACTCCGTAAACACAGTAAATAAAACACGTAGGATTATTTAAGGATACTGAGAGATTTAAAAATATATTTCCTTGCTGCCAACTTATTCTTAAGAGTTTTAAAATCACCAGCGCTACCCAGAAAAGTCTCCCACAAAACTACGGCATTTGAGAATGCTGTTGTTTATTTTTAAAGGATTCCCATTGACTCTGCTAAATTTGCAAGTAAAAAGATTTTCTTTTCTCTGACTGCCTAACACACAACCTCACCCTGGAACCTGTAAGTCGATCTTTGTTGTTCCTACATGCAATTGTGTATTACAGTTAACCTGTGCAACAAAGAAATTTCAGATCATTCACTGAAATCTTTACTGACTTTGCTATAAAAGGTGAAGGAGGATATAGAAACTTATTATATCCAATATAAGACGTAAATGAGGTACTGAAAACACTTAGGGAGCAGACCTGGTAAGTAAGTGGATGCCGTTTTTATACTTACTTTTCAAGGTYGAATCAAATGTTAAGAATTCCTTTAATAGCCCTTATAGTGTGTTGGATATTTTTAAATGTMAAGCCACTGAAATGCGTAAAATACATTTTAAAATAAGCATTATTTTATAAATTGTTAATACTGATCATAGGTGTGATATTTATTTTATTTTCATAACTTGGGGTTCAGCATCCTACCTCTCAGTTAGTTAAGATAAACACTGACATTACAATTAGAGTTTTTTCTGAATATGGCCTGCTTGATCAATTATTAATTTTCATGTTTTTTACAGTATCAGTCTGTATCAAGTGAGTTTTAAATGCTGTCATCTAAACTAGCACTAGCAGAAATACTTTTTCCTTTCTCGTTATACAGAATGTACAATACGTATTATGGTATATAACTGATTTTGTGCCAGTAGTGGAAAATAATGTGCATGCTGTATTTTTTGCAGGGTAAGTCATTGCTAGGGAAGGCAACAGAACAGCATTCTTCATCCAAAGTGCTGCCTTGTAGCTCAGCCAATTACACGATTCAGTGTTCACTGGCTCAGACATACACACAGGGACCTGCTCCCTGAGCAGGTCTCCCAGACCTTGGAAAGGCCACAGAGCAGGACTACACGGATATAAAGAATTCTCCAAGAGAACTCTTTYTCCTCTGTGCAGTCCTTCAGTGTATGTGACAAAATCTGCTCCTCACCTTCAGTGTATGATCCTGCTGTTTTGTAAACTAAATGCTACCTTGCTTAGTCCAATGCTGGCCATGCTCTCTCTCCACTTTCCCTAATTTACCATTTTATTGTGGGGCTTCCATTTCCTTTTTATTGTTTGGAAACTACAGCCAAGATTCAACAAAAAATTTGTTCCCTAATTTCACATTGAAACCAAAAGCCAAAAGCACTGTTTTGAGCCTAAATACCTTGTTGAATCTGAGTCATAGATTCAAGCACACTCATGTATGTTCAGTGGTATTATACTATTGAACCACACTAGTGGTCAAACAGTGTTTCTGTCATATTTGTCAATCCAATTACCCTCAAAAGCACAATTTAAAATCTAATGACCACAAACCATGCCAGCTTCACCCAATTATTTTTCCATATTGTCACATGCATGTGTAGTGCATAGGACTGGTCTTTCGAATGCTGTCATGTAAAGGTAGAGAAGTTTGTGGCACAGCACTCTGAAGTGACAAGCTGTATTTACCCTAAAATCAGAGATGGTTAAAAGCTGTAAAAAAGAATTTTTATATAAAAATAAAAAGCTGTTTGCTGGGGGAAAAAAAAAAGGAATGAATGACAGTGTGGCMATAGGAGACATTACCTTTTCATTCCTGCAGTTGTTAAGACCCATGTTGTTCATGGAGGGCAATTTTCCATCAACACCATGTGGCTGCTGCTGCTGCTGCTCCCTTTGGATTTGCTCTCTCATTTTTCGAGCCTCCTGAATGGCTTTCATTACTGTGTCCTGGTCCCCAAACAGGGCAGGTGAGTTAAGACTGGAAAGGATATCTATAAACAGAGAACACACTTTATTTAGGCAACATCCAAACCAAAATCTAGCTCTTATCCACTTAGAGCTGACTAACTTCTGCAGAAGGCCAGGAGAAGCAGGAGGATTGACAATTGTCTTTTGAAGGCTGAGTAATCTATAGACTTGACTGATAAGCCTGTGCCCCGGTTTTGCTATGTTATAAATACAACCTCTGAATTCTTGACGTAGCCTGATAYGTAGCAACAGATCTGTGGAATCTAAGGTTGAATATGTTTAACATAGCACCAGTCTGAAGCTTAAGTGGCAGTCTTTGAAATTTTAAGAGATAAAAAATGAAGGAGAAAGAAATCTTATCTATTTGGCCATAAAAGTATATGTCAATTTTTAGAATTTCTTTATCAAGAGAAAACCATCACTCCGTATAGTCAGCTTCCAATTTCAGAAAGAGCATCTACAGTTAACAGCAGGGGACAGAGCATGTTATCACCTTAACATGAGTCTAAAGCTAGACATCAGCGGAGAGAAAATATTTATTTATTTTCTTTCTATTACACACTCTGGACAGAAATAGAACCTTTTAAACATATAGCAAACTCACATGAAACATTTCCTTTGCATCTTAAAATACACCTTAGAGGTAAGGATTAGTACCCCAGATACACTTTTTGATTTTAGACCAAAAGACAACAGTTATTTGGTGACTGGTAGTTTTGTGTTGCTGTGGGGAACCTTTAACTTGACCCCCCGGTACTTATATGGGAGTTTGCATTACACAGGACACAGATATATCTGAAAATACATACATCCCTATATAGATCTATACATTTATCATAGATACACCTTCTGGCTAGGAACTTTGAGCTATCCTGCCTGATAAGAGAATGTCTTTTGTTAAAGCTCTGGTGCTATTTTGGAACTCAGTATCGCTCCACTAAAAAGAYAGCAAACAGGCTAAGACCTGAAATTCTTCAAGATCATTTTCCTAGTTGCTTCAATTCTTTTGACTACACTACAGTTCATCTAAGTAATATATAGCAAATTTCAACCTCAAAGGACCCTAAATTCTTTTCAAATCAAAAAAGTTAGGATTTAGGGCAGCTGATTTAATACTGCAGTCTAGATGAGAACAGATGTGATCAAACTGCAACATTTTCTGTCAGAACTAAAGCACACCTCATGATAACTTCACATTAGGGAGCAAGAGCTGCTTTTCTTGGGCAGGAGTTAGCCACCAAAGTTTCCTTTTGGAGCCTTAGTGAGTTGTGAACAAAGTCTGTCCGACCTTTAATGACATTCAGACTCCCGATCACCTCAGTTTGTCTAAGAAATGGAGCAGAGCTCTCATGCTTCTTGCTGATTTTTGACAATGTTTCCCCAGGCTTCTTTTAYACTTTAGAACCAAGAGGAAAATTTTTATGTCTTTACATTACAAATATTCACATCCTAGGCCTAYCTTGTCTATCTATCTCACTAGAATGGTTTTTCAGTTTAAGCTGATGTGCTACTGTAGTGGTAGTCAGAAATAAATTGACAGGTAGAATATCTAACTGCAGAAACTTTTAGAGATCATGAGGTTCCCAAGTGTTTTGAGAATAGAACAAATTGTAATTTTTATAAATTTAATGTATGTATTTAATATAYCTGTTCATTATTCACAAGTGTTGCTATATATTTATAAGTACACTTGAGCTACAGATTGTGAATAAGTGGTTTGTAGTAAGTATTTAGTAACTGTTAAAATTTACTGTTTGAACTTTAGCACTGTGATCATCTAAATTTTAGAGCTCTTGAKCCTATTTCTTGACTGGTTAAGATAGTCTTCACACATAGTTTTCAGATCAATTTCRTTTCCTTATTTAATAAACTTCATTTCTTAATTAAAGAATCTTAAACATCAAAATCAAAAATTCGCTACCCACAACCATCTGATTTTTTTTTTTAAAAAAGTCACACGTATGAAAAAATAATAAAAGGATATGCATTAGCTGGATTGAAGCCTTTTTGTCTTTATTAAAAATTAATATACCCAAAATATAGTCCTGGTAAAACAAWTATAATCCTTAGAACACTGAGGATTACGTTTCTTTCAGAATGCAGTTATGGGTAAAGCTAATGGTATACCTGGGCTAAATAACTGAAAACCACATTTGRAGTTACCTTCTTGCCTAACTTCTAGTTTACTGTAAGCAATACTGAATGTTCCTTTGCCCTGGTTCAAAAAAGTGCTTAAAAATATGCTTAGTTTAAGGTATGTGCACTGTCCCACTAGACTGAATTAATCACATGGGCCATCACACATGTATTTCTAATACCCAATCAGGCTCTGCATGCATGCAAATGCATTTTTTTTG
Source organism: Rhea americana (assembly GCF_003343005.1). Taxonomy (NCBI): domain Eukaryota; kingdom Metazoa; phylum Chordata; class Aves; order Rheiformes; family Rheidae; genus Rhea; species Rhea americana. The sequence goes on along the minus strand of NW_028186634.1, from coordinate 2,129,908 downwards.
TTTGCCTAATCCAGAGGCAAAATCRAAAAGGTAACTATGCACCTAATTGATATGTTTAGGAAAGATACTCACATAAACCTTTATACGTACGTTTATATGCATTATATATTTATGTATACATACATAGATATATTTCTTACACTGTATGTTCTTTTGCCATATTTCCTGTAGATAAATATCACTATCGTATCATTTTGGTTACTCTTGTAAGTCAAGTCCCTGAAATCCAATGGTATTGGACAACCTTTCTTGATTTTCTCTTCATTTTAAAAAGAGATGTAGGTCCAGATAAGTACTTAATTCAGACGTTGTGAGTGTTCTCAAGCTGAGATTTTCACACAGGAAAAATATCAGCTTCTCCTTTTCCCAGGGCAGATTTACCTAAAGAGGATCCTCTTCCTAGAGTTCCACCGAGGGGGCTGGGGATGCCGCTCTTACTTGTCACAGTCACTGGACTGCTTTTACTAGCTGGAAAGAGGTTCTGTGTTGGAGATGTCGGGGATTTGACAGGTTCAGCTGTCTTCGGTCGGGCTGAAAGATTCAGTGGCTGGGCTGCTTCATCCTACAAGAGTTTAATGTAAATAATTATTAGAAAAAGACAAATGAACACATCATTTTGCAAGCTGCAGTTATTTTACACCTTCAAGACAATACCACATTCTCCTGCAGTAATAACAAAAGAAGCTAATTATCTGCCTCCTTTAAGATTCAGCGAAAGGAAACCTCATTAATTTCTCTGTGTTATGCTTCTATTTACATTAACTATGTGGCTGGATCGTTCTTTTTGCCAAATTAAAATTTGAATTAGCTCACATTACAGCTTAATTTCCTAATGTGTTTTCAGAGATCTAAATTAACCTAGGGCATTTACAAAGAATTATTTAAAATTTCTAGCAGCTCAGTAATGCTTTTGCATTGGTTCTATTTGAAAAGTTCCTGGCACTATAAAAATAAGTTATGTAGCTTATTTTTATATGTATTAGAAACTAAGCAATCAGAAGTACTTCTGTGAAAGAAACATTTGAGATCCCTGACAATTCTTTGGCCCATATTTAATGCTGCTACTAACTTACGCATTCCATACATCTTATTCTGAGTGCAAGTTTTGTTTATGCTGTTTCCCCATAATGGAAGATAAGTGAATTTGAATTTCTTGATTTACTACATTAATCAATTCATATTGCGTGATACCTTATTTTATGCTATTTAATGCTGTATATTTTACAGTATTTTATTATTCGAGTACATCACGTATTTTTGACAGATTTCATGTAAATGCAATTCTGCTTCATGACTGTTTTATACTTTTGTAATTATTTTTGTATTCTGTAATTATTTCTGCCACATTTATTCTTTACTGTATCCATATGTTTATTTTTATAAAGACAAAGAATATTTCATATGGATACGTAAATTAAGTATCAGCATACTTATGTATTTCGATACTTTTTATATGCAAGTAATTATGGAAGTAACTTGCTCTTTGACATATATCTTGTCTCAGTGCTATAAGAGAATAACTCCATTTGAGAAATCACTTAATTTTTGGAAGARGCCTCATTCATCAGCCCCTAATTTTTTTGATCAGGGTGGATATTCACAATGTAACCTCCTTCCCATTCTTTGGGCTTGTCCATTTTGCATAATATGCTAGCAACCAGCAAGACAGAGCATTTGAAAAACTGTGAAATAGTGATTTTTCTGTCATTAAAGAGCCCAGTAAGACAGAGAGATCTCATTTAAAACATGCACAAAGCAGAATTATGCTGGCTATAAGAGAATATGGTCTATATTTTAAAACACAGCACTGATCGCTTCAAAGCTTAGAAATATATGACAGAATACAATAATACACTACATTAGTTCATCTTTTCCATTCTCCTTAGTGTCAAGCAGAGATTTATCAAAGCACATCTAACCATACACAAYGCATTAAACAGATGAATGTAACAAACAGGTATTTATAATGCCATTGTATTTCCAGCTTTAAAGTATTTCCATAAAACTGCATGACTTTYTATTCTCCCTGACCTTGCAGTGCACACAAATGCCCACACCCATTCAGAGTCCAAGTGAAAGCAGAAGCACAGAGGTGTCCCTGCCTAGCCTGCAAGGTAAGGCACACAGTACATTCTTGTGCTTTGCAGCCACGTAAACAGCAGCTGTTTCCCTGCACAGACACCAACTGGCTTCAACAAAGTTTTGTGAGAGTTCAGAGCTCCTTTTGGACCACGAAGTTTGCAGGACTAGGGCTTGTGAGCATGCACACATACAAACCTGTGCTACCACATTCAATTTCTAAATGCTTTTCTGCCTAGTAGTACTGAYGATACCACCATGGGAAAAGAACTGACCACTGCCAGAACCTGTTCGCTTGTTCTTCATAGGGAGCATTCTCATTTCTGCGAAACCACTGAAAAGCTGGAAAGCATTCTGGTCACAGACTTGAAAAACCTATCATTATTTTTTGAAAGATCTGAATCCTGTAAAAGTATCTCAGTAGTTCTATAAATAATGAACATATTTGTATGTAACACTACAATACTATCTATTCAAATAAACAAAAAACATTGAGGGTTTGTTAAGCAATGCATGACCACCAAAACTGCCATGTCCTGTAAAGGTAACTGTATTTGCAAAGACAGTATACAAATTCTAGTTTATTAGAGTGCTGYTATAATAATTATTAATTTTTTATTATCCACTGCTATTTGTCTACATTAAGCACTTGTAGTTTACCTTTAATATCTTCAGTGCAATAGTGTGCTTAATAAACTAAGTATAGAAAGGCTTCTTTTTTTATTAACATATATTTCAGTCTATTCAAGTTAAATTATGTAGGGAAACCCCCAAGAATTTGCATGTGGTCAAGTCAGTAATAGGACTCAGCTGGCCACAATGCTGGAATGGTATTGGCCTTGGTTCAAGGAGATATGTGCTTAAATTGAACCAGGGAAAATTTTACTCATACAGTAAAGGTTTGGTTTGGTGTAGATCCATTTGGCTCACTCACTTATGAAATTACTTTTTCACATTAAAGTAGTCAGTAGTATATTCTCAATACCATAAATCACTGGTGTTAGGTATCACTGTACTATGGCAACTTTGCTGAAACAGTTGGCCTTTGCTTTTGGTGGCTTCTGTATTTGCCATAACAAGCTCTGCATCTGCAGTGAATTTCACTGACTGCTTTCAAGCCTGGCATTGGATTGCAAGAGGTAAAATATTAGACTAATATGTATCTAGAGTTAAGTAAAGTGAACGCTTTGCTAAACAAATGTTAGATCTGGCCATAATGGAATAGTTTTTATTTATTAGTACTCTCAGCCTAGCAAAAAAGTGTCATGGAAATTTATCAGCCCAGRCAGAAATATCTGCTCACCCACACTTTACCACAATGATTGATGATAATGAAAAAACAAATGATATTTTACTTCCATGTCAAAAAATGAAGAAAGAAACCCTCCACTTAAGTGAGTAAAATCTTCCCAGGCTGATTTGAGACTAAGACCTGTGTGCCTATATGGCTTTAGCAATTACCAAAATCACACCATCTCTCTGCAGAGTCACTATATACCTTCCTTCGATCTATTTCAGTATTTCTGCATCTATAGTGCTAGTATCCAAAACGATCAAGTATATGTACGCTTTTTGCCCCCTAATTAGGAACGTAATCGTTCAAAGTAAATTGTTTTCCAACTTATTTGCTCCTGCAGAATTCAGAACAACCGCAGGAAAACACAGCAATAAAAGCAAAACCGTTCCCCCCGAAAGGGACCAGCTGCACCAGATTTCAAGGGGTGCCCAAAGTTCGTTTCAAATTGCTGGCAATTGCCATATTGTAGCTGCCCACTTCTAAGCAAGTGAGAATAATGAGGCACAAGCATTCAGTGAGGGCGCAGAACCGGCGCGGAGCAGCCCGCTTAGCAGCTCTGCAAAATCAGCRAGAGTCAAATCTAGCTGCTCTGACACAACGTTTCCCCGGAATCCTCACTTGCATTTTATTTTTATGGGAGGTTTTTTCCAAAATCGTGGCGAAAGTACAGCTTGGAATTTGTGAAATAATTAGAAGATCTACAGTCTCTCTTGCCCTAACAATGTAAGCTAGCACCATATTTTAAGATATTCAAATGTTCGATTTGAAACAAGTCATGAAATGGACGCTATTTATGCACATTACTAGATTACAAACTGAAATCTTGAGAATACCACATTTTAGAAATGAATCTGCACTGATGCATATGGTAGGAAGAGGGATGTCTGGTATTTCTGGAAGCAAGAAGCGAATACTTTCTCTTCCATTCTCTGTACTGATAATATAGCACTAAAAATGAACATTTTATCTGAACATTGAACAGCTTTCATGTGGTTGAACTTCCAACTGTTAAAACAATTATACAGACCCTCTAATTTCACTGYCCTTTTCAAACACCTACTTTTTTCTTCCTTGAAAAATACCTTAACTTGAGTTACCGGGCTGGTCCCTCTCTTCTCATTTTTCATGCCAGTGGGTGAAAGCGCCCCTGTCGTATTTGGTGGCTGTGGAGTAGATGGCATTTTGGCTCCAGGAGAAACTTGCATGCTAGCCAGCTGAGCTGCATATAGTTGCTGGAAGACAAGAAGATATATAGTATATTCCTGCAACATGCCTAAAAGAGAAGCAGTAAATGTACGTATTTTTTATTGTCCTTTGTTTCTTCTCTTGAAAGAAATATAGATCTTTTTCAGCATTTTCTTGTTTTCCTTTCTTATTATTTGCAAAGAGGAAAAAGAAATCTAGAAATTTTCTGATACTCAGACACACCAATACCTTTTTTCTTAATTTGATTTTTAGCTGCTTTTTCTTCCCTTGTTAGTGAGTGTCACAGTAAAGARCAAAAAGTTATACTGTGCCCAAATATGCAAAAAAAAAGCAATATTATAACACTGCTTATAAGAAAGCGTTATCAACCCTTGTCAAAAACAATTAATACTTCAGGCCTATGTCTACTTACCCAGAAACTATCCATCAACYACAGAACTTCTACTGGAAGCTGATATGTGAATCGTTTGCTACTGAAATGCAATGCTGCATGTTCTCTATATAGCAATGAAAGGTAAAAGAGGCAACAGGGTATGTTTCCATCTCACCGAACAAAGATTTTTATCTTTAACTTCTATGAATGTTAATAAGAATGTAGGCCTTACAAATTCCTGTAAATAATGATGAAAATACAAAAACATTCATATGAATATGCATCCAACTTTTCAAAAAGTTTACCTGAAACATAATAAAAGATGTGTATATTAAAGTAAACTACTCCTACCAATCCAAAGTGTTTACTGAAAAAAATCAAACAGGTTTGATTTCCTTCCAGTGACCAAAGTTAAACCCTCACCTTGAATTAGCATCAGCAATAATTCTTCTACCATAAACAGGGAAGATCCTAATCCCTTTTCTGCACATAAATCTATATAAACTTTGCCTTATTAGTGAGAAAAAAGCCAGGTGGTTTGTATGTAATTTCCAACATTACTATCATTCAGATGGACAAATAAAAAAAATTACAGTAATCAAAAGCAGACCTTTCAGCACATGTAATTAAATGAAAGCTTAATAAAGAATAATTTGCAAGAGCCAGATGTGCTTATGTCATAATTGTTGCTTTCTTTGGAACAATTTTTCTAATATAACAAGCCTGCACGGAAACGAAAGTTACACAATGCCGTTCGCTCAGTGACTCAGGGGCTAGACGCACGCGTGAAGCAGGGGCACAGTCAGAGCTCTGGTTGCTTAGTGAACACAGGTGTTTGCTTGCTTGCTTGGTGCCATCCCTTCTCAACACCAAGCACAGGCTACAAAAGGAGCAGACAGATACTTTGAAATCAGTGGTGTTTAGATATTTTGCTGGAAAATAATTATATGTAAAAATAAATGTAGGCTTATCAACTGAAGTTTGAAAGAATCCCCTTCTCCATTCCCAAGTAAGCTAACAAGGCAGAGAGATGGAGTTAGATGYTTTTTCTACATCAAAGTAGTCTTTCTTAGAGAGTAAAATGAAATAGAAAGTCAATGATGGCGAACAGCATGGCAAATAGAGATTGCAGCCCAGTTGGCAACTACTGGTCAGTAAAAGTGTGTTTATCACATCTAACTGCTGGCAGCCCATGGTGTAGCTGTATCTTGACCTGGTATCACAAGATCAAAACTTCACTGCAATGCAAAGAGAGAAGCCTGGTGCTCCAGTCAGAAGAGGGCCGGCTGGTGAGTTGAGGTTGGTCATTTGACACTTGGATCTCAGTAGGACTGGCAAGCAAAATGTCCACAATACTTTAAAAATCAGAGAGTGAGTCAGAAGAAATGTGGGCCATTATAGTGACTATCTGGGTAATTATTTTGTTTTGGAAATGCACAGATTAAAAGCAGAATAAAATTAGAGTTATATGCACCTCCCCTGCCAGTATGTTGAGGGATTTATTGGCTGCATCACAAGTAGCATGAGGTAAAGATATTTCTAAGTGGAGAGAGAGTGTAAAAGATATTTTGTTATTAATATATTTCATTTATCACTGGTTCACTCCTAGGTGACAAGACAGGCTTTAGCCTGGAATTTTTATAAATTTGTTTTAAACAATCAAAGCAAATATAAAAATACATATCAATAATTATCTTTTTGCTTTGCTTAGTCTTTAAATCAAAGCTATTCCGTAAGTGGGTGCATGCCTTGCAAAAAATTCACACTAATGCTAGCAAAATTGTCATGTGGACTGGAAGGTTGTATAACTTCATTTAAATATCTGTTTGTATAATGAGCTAGCCAATTTGCAAAAGTATTGCACACCACTGCTGCAGGAGTAAAATGGATATTTTTGCAAATACCACTGCTAGGGTTCTAAATAGCAATCTAATACCTCACATTGAGATGGTCAGGTTGTGAAACTGTTATTTGCAAGATTAAAGAGAAAAGAAAAAGTGAATAAATGTTGATTGTTAGCTTTTAATGCTCAAAAGCCAAAGTTTGAATGGAAAWTTTCCAACTGAAATTCTAACTTGCAAACTATTGAGTAGTGACTAAAAAAATTAACCTTCCTTAAACACTGAAAGATATCTTCTTTTGTGCATATCTCCAGCACATAAAGGGAAGAGCTTTACACATCCCTTATGACAACCACTGACTCAGAAGGCTCTTGATTACAAATTGGATATTCAAAACCATCAAGCATTCAAGATCGTTTTTAAAAGCCTTAAAAATGTATGTTTTTTTTCTTTTTCTTTTTCTTTTTTAAAAAAAAGATCACTAAGTTAGATTCTTACAATCCAATCACAGGCTGGATGTATAAGTGGTACTGATCTTCATTTACTGGGTGATGCTGCATAGTTAGTAATTTTAAAAAACAGGTCACTTAAAGCATGTGAGCAAGGATTTGGTTTTAGAATTTTCAACTTTCAGCAAACTTTCAGGTTTCTTCTAATGTCATGATCAGAYGCTTAAGAGTGGGATTTTCAAATGCAGCAAGTCTCACTTAAGCCAAAGGCAAATGAAGTCTTGAGTCCTTCACGAATACTGGAAAACCCACACTTAGACACCTATGAACTTACAAGCTTATGGGCACAAGTACTTGTTTCTGAAACTCTATTCCAACCCTAATCAACTCAAAAATCTGAGAGGAATTTATGGATGTTGGAGGTCACTATAGGTCGGAATGCTGTTCATCTACCTAAAAAATAATACAGATGAGTGGGAAAGCACCGTATGCAGTGTTTGTACAGCACAGCAGATGATGTACTGTTTTTTACTCGGAAACAGCAGAATTCATACTAAACTCTTACTATAGCTTAGAGCTACCATCCAAGAAAAATTGAATAAGCAATAAAAATAATTCAGTGGGGGTTATTCCCTGCTTCAGAAATTGCCTGTGGCATTTGATGAATTATTTCCACTTCACTTTTTTGAGAAAAAGTTTCATTTGCAATCTAAAAATTTTCAAATAAATCTATGAACTAATAATAATGCATCTCGATTTAGCCAAGTGTTAGAAGCTTCACTAATTTCATCAAGGTTTCACAACACCTTTGTAAGTACTTTCATGGGACCCAACGACAACTGCATCGGGTGCCAACGTGCATCCACGTCTTGGCAGAAGACGAAGGCCTTAGGCCATACACATCCCTCTCTTAGGTTTCAGTACCTTTTTTTCAACAGGCTTTTCTTGATGTTTTTACAACTAATCTTCAATAATCAAAACTCTTTCATTAGCTCAGGTCTCTTTCCCGTACGACATCTTCCCTGCACTGAAGCCCATAACATGCCACATGCACGCACTGCTCAGTGACAGTGAGCAAACCAAACGAGCCCAGAGCAAACCTTTCTATGCACCAGATGTTTCCTTTTTCTACAGCAGCAATACTGACACTCACCTCCCAGGCTGCAGCATCTGTGTCTAAATGAACAAATAAAGGTAAAGAGCTTCAAGAATTGAAYGTTACAGAAGTAATAAAGGGTAAATAAAATAGAAAAGGCCTTGAATCAACATRGTGAAGGTAGATCTGTGCTGACTGTAACTTGCTAACTTTCTGATAGACAGTTTTATCACCCAGCATAGAAAGATGATAAACAGAATCATCTTATCAGTGGCTTATCGATGACAGGCCTTATGGAAGAAGTTTGTTTCAAGAAAGATTTTAATAAAGAGAAAATGATCAAATGCTGCACGAGAGAGGCAGTTTTCTTAGCTATGTGAGGCTAGGGAGGAAATGCAGAGAGCGGCTGCATTTGTATGCACATGAATGAAAAAGCAAGGACCAGACATTTCAACTGACTGCTTTGCTGAGGCAGAATTTGGTTACAGTAGTGGTGGCATAATTCACGTGTTATTTGTGGAAGCACTTTGAGAAACTAAAGTAAAGTAATATGAGAAGCAAGGAGAGTGGTTGTAATAGTCAGTGAAGAGGATAATCAAAGCACAGGTAATGAGGGCTGACCTAACCGGGTGAATTGCCAGAGATGCTCTTGAAAGATGCCCCAAAGACAGATCTAGCAGACGCAAGGAGAAAGATCAGAGATCTGTTCTAGAAGCATTTACTTCTTAATTTTCTTTTAGTAAAAGATTTATCATGAAAATGAAAACACACACTCCTTCTTATGTAAGTGCACATTATTTCTCCAGAGGTGCTAGAAAAACTTTTTGCTTGAAAACAAATGCAAAATTATATAGACTCTGCCTAATTCTAAAGTCTTCTGTTACTAAAACCATAAGTCTTATGTTACATCTTCAACAAATACATTTGCTACAGTAAGTCACAATGAACTGTAACACTACTCAGAATCAAGTGAGAAACCTTATTTATCAGCATTTTAAATGAATTGTGCAAAGCTGTAGTATCTTATAGAGATGAAAGTTCAGCCATCTAGACAATGAGTAATTTGGCTTCTGAAGAAGAAAAACTCTTAAGGAGTGACTACAAGTGCTGTTGAAATCATGCACTGCAGGAGGTAATGTGGTTATTTTTTCTATAGTATATTTAGTATGTAGTGTTGTAAAGCTGCAGTTAAAGAAATTTTCCTTCAGAGTATACAAATTACAATAAGACTTAAAAATACTTAGAAGTGTCTAATCACAAATGGTTTTACAAGCTCCCTGAAACCTGCAACATCTCTACTATTCCCAGCACAAACTTCAGGAACGCCGCCACCACCACCACCACCGCACACACACACACAAAATTCACCTTCAGTGGGACTGCTTATTTTTTACTGCTGCTGYAGAGGTGCTTAAAATGTGCTCAATACCAAACAAACTAAAGGAAATAGACTTTCTGTGAGGAAAAGTTTTTCTTCTGTTTGAAGACTCGATTACTGTTCAGACTCATTTTCTGGATATCATAAAGAGTAACTGTGGAAATAAGGGCTCAGCACTGATCTGATCCCTGTGCTGCTGGTGTAGCCTTCAAGAGTTCAGGGTAACATTTTCAAAAAGCAATCTGGAAGCCTAAGTATCCCAATTAAAAAGGTCACATACAGCTAAACCTAAGTGTGAGAACTGTCTCTGAAGTAAGGTCAATTGTACTTATTTTTTCCTATCTTTGTATATTAATAGCATTTTTTGTATTTGGGATGTCTTTCACACCAAATAACAACACAGAAGTGTCCTGATCTCACTGGAGACCTCTGCTATTGCACCAGGTAGAAAATGGGGATATTGGATTATCTACACAAAAAATAGCACATGGCTGCACATGCTGCCTTCCTTTTGTTTTAAGATGCCTTTGAATATAGATCCTTAGAGTCGAAGGCAGGTTAACAGAAGACAGCGTGCAGGAGGCCAGGACAGCCTAAGCAACCCATCAGCAGCACAACCACATGATGAAGGCAGGGGCAGCCCGGCAGCAGCAACGTTACTGCTTGTGGAGGCTGCCAAGGAAGCAGATGCTGTCGCTAGCAAAATACCTTCCACGGCTCGGCATCTGTGTCCTGCGAGGGCTTTCTGCACAGGAGGAGGAGGAGGAAGAGAAGGAAAGGTACATGTACAACCAYTGAAGTAAATGTACATACACACACAAACACAGCCCTTACCTGAATAAAACATCTGAGATTTGGAAAAAAAAAAATCAAGCTTTGCTGATGAAAAGAAGATCTCATGCAATAAATAGATAAAGCATTTTGCACTAAAAATGTATGTTGTGTAGTACATTTGTACAGCTTCTACCTGCTACAGCAATGTATTTTATAAATTTGTTTTGACAAAATTTCAATGTCTCAGACGCATTTTCTCAGTTCTCGGAAAAAGTTATTGAATCAAAATTACGTTATAGATACTGTGGCCCAAATCCTCCTCCCATTTTAACCTGGGCCACCACAGAGATATTAGCACCTTATGATTTAAGGACCAACAAGTATGCAACATCAACTTAACTCACACTCTTGTGATAAATAACTAAAGCTTATTCGGGCTATTTGGGTATATCTGAAATGGTACTGCTCAAAAGCAGCCACAGGAAGTTGGAGTAACAATTAAGAAATAACTGTTTAATTTAGAAATATGATAAGTAATAGGTAACAGCACACTTTAAAACTTTCTTTTTCTCTAGAAAATGCAGACATCGTATTATAGGTACATGGTTTCCTTTTAATAGTACCATTCCTTGCTTTCACTTGTTTGTACATGCCTAATATATTCACAGTGGAGAGTGACATAATATTCTGATTTTAAAGACTGGCATATCGCCCTACCTCAGAGTCTGAAGGGTTTACCTGTATATAGGGTTTACTGAGGATGAATATCCTCTGCTTTTTATAACAGCGCACCAAACACCTTTGCAAAGGGCCTTAAGGTGCAACACAAACAGGCAGACAATGAACTATTATAACTAATGTCATAATAACAAAGACTTGCCATAATTATTTGTGCTCGCTGCCTAATGTGCTCTCAGAYTTATTACAGCCCAATATATGCAAACTAATTGAATTTGTGAAAATACAAATAATATGTTTTGTATTCACAGATAGAATTAGAAGACTTCAGTTTTCCCTATGTGTTCAGATGTGCATGTACTAAAGAAAGAACAGCTTACAGAAAGATAAGTAATAAAAAATTCTGTCTCAGGCTAAGAGAATACTTCTGCCAGTTATTCATATCCATTCATTTTATGGGTTTTGAACTATTAACACTAGTAATTTCAGAGTCTGTCGTTGCTGTTCTGCATATTGTCGCGGGAAATTTTTATGTGTCCTTAAATTCCACTCAATGTCGATGAGCTCAAGCTACAAAGTAACAGATACCTGAATTTCCCCACTGAGTACCTGCTGGTCCCAGCTTCTTTAACTGACCACAGATTCGTTGTACTGGTTCAGAAAAACTACTCTCAGAGCTTTTGCTGCCCTGCTGCGGATAATGGCCAACCCATGCTTAAATTAAAAGGAAAGAAAGACCTCTACATATTTTAGATACTGCAGCTTATATTGTTGTAGTACTGTAGAGTCAAGATCCCCTTATGCAAAATAACAGGGTTTTTTTTGTTAAAAAGGCCTAACTTTAAGTGGACCATGGAATATTTATGGCCCTCAGTAGTCCTTTGAAAGAGGTATCTTATGTTTTTATGCCGATCACGGGTCAGAGGTTCAAATCAGCACTTCTTTCTGTCACTCCTTATATGTTTTACTATAATTTACAGCTCAGCAAGAGGACTCATAAAACAAAAGTGTCTATTTTACTTCAGCAACTAATTCTAGCTAATCAAAGCTTTCCAGCAAAACAACCCAGCATGAAACTCCACATGGAAAATATGCAGAGAACAAAGCATTTTGTCAAATAACACATCTCGTGATGTAAACACATATGTCTCTTATAGGAAATTTTATCGCTTCCACATTATCGGCACACAAAAGGAGCATTCTTGTCGCAGACCTGGTGCGACTGTGGAGCCATCGTCATTGGAAACAAGAGCCTGATTAGGTTCCCACACAGATATGAATAGATTTTCTTTTTTTAGTGTAATGCTGCCTTTCTTATTTCTTAAACAGACTAGTAATTGTGGCTGTAAAAACAGTGAATTGTGTTTGGACGACATTTGTTTCTTCATATTTTTTTTAGCTACCCAATGACACCAATTATCCCATACGGTTGTCCTCCTCTGGAAAGTCTGAGTTAATCCACAGCTGTGAAGATGAAGACGGACCCAGCAGGCTCTAAGTCTGGTGGGTCTCTTGTCTGCTAATAAAGTCCACAGTCTGCTGGACAGATGTTAAGGGGATCTGTGAAATAAGTCAGTGACAAAGATCCAGACATCTACTGGGGAAAACAATTAGCAGTACCATATCTGTTCTACACGGATTTTGATTTTTTGCCTCAGCTTTTGAAGAAGCAAATTATCATTGCTTGCTAAAGAACAGTCACACAGTATATAATAGGTCCTGATCAAAATATGCATGGACTAGATGATCWCAGTGACACATATTCTAAAGAAATGATAGACCTTTTTGACCTTGACTTATTCTGGCATACTATGGTTCCTGTATCTTGCAGTATTATTAAAATTTTGGCTTTATTTGTCATATTATGTGCKTGTATTGAAAGAGATTGAATTAGTATTGCCAGCTATAGCGTTATCTATTTAAATTTTAATGTAATAGGAAACGTAAAATTAAAATGAAATTACCATTTGGCTGATTTGTCTTTAAATGTTATCAACATTGCTTATTTTTAAATAAAGAACTTACAGAGAATACATTCTGGTCCCATATTTAATAGTGCTGTTCTGACCAAAAAAAAAAAAAAAGATGGACTGAGAAGACGATAGATCCCTGCTTCATAAACCACATATAACCCACATTTAAAGACCTATTCGCTTCTTCCTGTGCCCACCTGTTTATCATCACGGCCTGACAGCACAAACATCCAATCCCAAAGCCCTCTCTGTTTCAGCCATGTAAATTTGGAGCAATGCTACAGAGCTAATGGAGACCTGAACTTGCCTCCAGGCACATGTGCATTAAGGTGCTCTTAAGATCATTTCTGTTTTGCTTGGAAACAATGTTTCTCATTCTTTTTTTACCTCCTTTGTCGTAATGAAGTAGAAATGGCCATCAAAAYAGCTTATCAAGGGCAAAATGCTCAAAAACGCTTTGCTGCCTAAAYGCAAGCAGCTCAATTTTAGGCATTGTTCCCAAGATTGTACACAAATGCCTTTGGTTTCATTATATTATGACAATTAAATACAATCTCTCAGAAACTGCCTATTCACAACCTGTTTACTGTAAAGCTGTGGGCAAAGCCAAGAAAGAATGCTTAGAGCTAAAATAAATTATCAATCATTGCAAGTAGGTAAGACAATGTATATAATTTGGCACCTGGCAGTTGCCTCTGTAACACTGTACTTGTTTCCCCTTAGGAAGTAAAGCAGTTGGTTTATTAGTTTTACAGCACCTTGACAAGTTTCCAAGATATAATGTCACCCTATCACCCTATGAGGCTGCTGGGAATTTTTAATGAGGCAGCATCAAAATTGCAAAAGAAAAGTTTACTCCAGCAAAAAACAGGAATTCAAAGATGTATCCTAAAATGTCTATATAATTAAAGTTTAGACAAGACATTAAATAGCTCACATTGCCACAGAATACTGTTGGTTCTAATGAAATAAAACGACTACTCAGTTTATAAGTGTTTGAGTCTGTGACAGTTAAACTAGACTTGCTATTTCTTCCAGTGTGAATCTAGAGTGAGTCAAAAATCTAACCCTGTGAAGTACAGGTACTGCTGCTAAGGTCCCCAGAGAAAAAGCTACATTTCTGCCATGTCAAGAAGGAACAGAGGGCAGGCCAAAAGCTGACCGACCGCCAAAAGCTGACCGACCGGGGGAACAAAATAACAGCGACTGAAAAAAAAAAAWTTTTTTTGAAAGCCTTCTGTAGTGAATACGGAACTCTTGCACCCTGACGAGCAGCTCCCYTGTGAAGCCACTGACTGGAGGGAGAGGCAGAAATCCTCACTGACTTGGTGGTTGTGCCTCATCTCATTTCACTCTTTTCCTTTTTCTTTTTTTTCTTTTTCTTTTTTTTTTCTTTTTCCAAGCAGACTGAGTGTTACTCTGCTGAGAATACGATGCTAAGCCACTTTTCCTGTAGAGTTTTTAAACTGGGCCTTTGAGAAGGGGTTTGATACAATTCAATGACTGAAGTAATACCTTTGTCCATCTGAGCATTAAATGGCCCATTGAAATACAGCTTAGTTAGAAAGGATTTCAGTAAATGGTGCTTTCTAATTTTTTTTTATTATTATTATTCCTCTCCCAACAGATTACAGCCTGGATCTGAAAATGCAGTTCAATCACTTTTGGTTGCCTCTCAGGTCARGCCTTTAGCCAGTGTTAATTAAATACAACCCCTTTAGAATACTAGAGGTTAAATGAGAGCAACAAACTGGTCTTCTTCAAAATATTACCTGATGGTTTCCAAAAAGCTATAATTTGTTCGAGACCCTCATTTAAACACATTGGTCTTAACAATGACAATTTATAAAGGGTGGGGGAAATCCAGGCTGAATGCTATTTCCTCTGACAGCTAGTAATCACAAAACATTAAACATCTATTTCCATGCAATATGCTACGTCTATTGTGTTTAAATAACACCCACCATAAAGGAAAGTGCTGCAGCAGACAATTTAGGCTCCAGCAGCACATGCAGCACAATTTTCAACTTGATAAAGTGAAATTATAAAGAATCCATGTGTAAGTGAGAGAGTTCCCCTCTCTAATATTCTTGCCTGCAGCTACTAGAAGTTCACATTTTTGTCTCTAGTAGGAAGGAACATCAGTATACCTTCAATTTCATGTCCTCAGTCGCATTTTGTTGTCTCTTTCATACAGTTTGACCAGACCATGAAATCGGAAAGTAGCTGAATTTGTCTTTTTTTCATCCTAATGATTTTTAAAACATTAGAAAAGGGAGGCTTTTCTGTGAGCTATTTGTTTACTGCTTTGTAAAAAGTTTCCTGAAATATCCATGACAATTTTACTATTAAATCATTTGAAAGAAAGCTTTTTAATATATGGCAATTAGTCTTGTCTTTCTGAAGATGACTTTACTGTAAATACTCCTCCTTGACTCTCTCTTTGTCCCAAGATTCCTTAGAAGAACGCAACCAAGCGATAATTCAGCATTATTGCTGCTTCAGTGCACTAATCGCTTAAAGAGCAGCAAAGACCCTATGCTCACTGCCACAAGGCTCCTCCAGCCTCCCGGCCTAAGGCAGGCTTCCCAGCCCAGCAGCGTCCAGATGTCAAGAGGAATATCCAGGTCCTGATGCAGCATGCCGCTCCATTCCAGTATGGCCGGAACATCTGTTTCATCTGCTGGCATGCAACCTGCTGCATGCACCGAGGCTGCCACACAAAGCAGGGAACAGAAATACCGAGGGAATGAAATACTGCAGTTGCACAGCTCTATGGAGGTAGCACTAAAAAATCTTTATAAATGGAGACAAAAACAAACATGAAATGCTCAGGTTTGACCATTTGCTATCTCAAATTGAGTACTTTGGAAAAGAATCCTAGACAAAGGGCAGCATGGAGAACATGGTAATAAAAATTGCCCTTTCCACACAATCCGGGCTCATCACCTAACGGAGGAAAAGGCCCTACTTTTTCCCTGGGTGAACTCTTTATGGAGTAAGAAGAGGACGGAAGAAGAAAAAGCACAGAAGTATGTAAGCCACAAATTGCTTGTAGTGGTTGCAAGAACTGCTCTTTATACAAAATCCTTAAAACAGCAGGTGAGCTGAGGCTTCTGTTAAGTATTTACAACGTACTATAGGTAATAAAGTGGGAGTTTTAAAACCGTAAGCGTCTTTTCTGTCATTGAAACATTGAAATACTATCTTGAGGGATAACAAAAAGAGCTAGCATTTTAGTTGGTCCCGATCAGATTATGATAAGGAATAAAATAATCCTAACAAGTCTCATTTCTTCCACTTGGCATTGTCTTAGATTTTTGCTAGAGACAATAATGGAATAGTGCAAACTCTTTGAGTCTCTTCTGAAAGCAAAATCAAACCCTGTAAGCATGCTTTTGAAACACCTTCTGGTGGTACTTTTTCCCAAGAGGTGCACCTCCTGAGAGGTTGTTTAACTGGGATTCTTCCTCCCCTCTGCTCTTGGGGAGCACTCTCAGGGCGCAGCCTCCAGCCTTAGCCCTTCCGCTGCCCCGCTGGCGGACGTGGCTAACCTCTCCGTACCGCGGCACACAGCCCATGAGGGCCTGCGGGCTCCCGTGTCCTGTCGCAGCACAGGGGGAGCATCCAAACCCACAAGCTGTGAAGCAGTTTTCAGTCCCCCACTTCCAACACACTTTTCTGTGAATCTGTCAGTATTTTCTCATAAAGTGGATACACTATCACTGCACTTGCAGAAGCATTACTAGTGTCTGAATGAGGTACAGCTGAATATGATTAGGAAGTATTCCTATTAAAGATAAAATGTGGGCATTAATAAAAGCCTGCTATCTTAATACGATATTGTAAATATCGAGATAAAACAATGCAGCAATATGTAAAAACTTTATCAAATGTCTATAGCCACTTTCTCTAAAGGAAGATAGCACAAATGTCACAAAAATCCTCCCCTTTAGCACAAAGATTTGAATAYCTTCCCTTAATTCTGTCAGAACGCTGATAAGCTACTTTTAGAGTGCAGGTCTTGCAGACTACCATTGCTTACCATGTACAGGAAAGAAGAACAAGATTTAATATGTGATTCTATCAGATTATATGATGTGCCACACCACCTGGAAATTGGCAGGAAATCTTCAAATCTGTTATGATGTTACATGATAACTACGGCACACTTTGCTTAAAACTATTATATATTTGATACAGAAGTAAAAAGAGAAATAAAATGTAAGTTCAATTAAGTCTGGAAACCTTCAATGCAAACTTAGTCACTGCAAAGGAAAGCTGTATTTGCTGGAAAAAATTGTTTCAAGTTTCTAGTGGATGATAAATAATCAATAAATAATCTGAAATGCTGAAGATAAATCTTTTAATGATTTTTGTATATTTGCCTCTACTAGTGTTCATCTGGGGCATTTTTATAGCATAAATTTTACCTCATCAAAGTCAGGCATAGCATCAAAGTTAACAGAGTAACAAGCTCACCTAGGAAAGGAAGCAAGTAGCAGGATGCATGACTCCAAAGACAGCTGCAGACAATGGGTCTAATTTGTAGAACTCAACTCTTACCTCCAGRGAAAGCAAAGAAGCAGCACTTACTTAAAATGAAAATACAACCAGCTCTACTCATTGCATCAGAACACAGTTTCCTCATTCATTTTGTACTATCCTAATACTACCTTCTCTGGTGATGCAGCACTCAAATTTTTCACACATGGAATTTAAAATGCTTCCTGATATTCTTTCAGAAACTCCTCCAAAAATCATTTCTTTACTCCTTATTGCTAACACAACTTTTAATAACAAATACAAGGGGTCCATATGAAAAGCTGTTAACTCCAGAATTCAGACAGTGTCACTCACTTATGCATGGAAATGTGTCTTAGACTAAAGCTAGGCTAGAAAGGAGAAGCCTAAAGAGAACAGTTATAAGAAAAACAAAATTATATGATTGAAAAACAATTACTTACATAAGCTTGCTGAACTGATGACAGTTATTAAAGCTCATCAAATTTTGTATTTCAGAATTTTATATATTTTTATATTTAAAGAGAAATGGTAGCGTGTAGGATGGGCTCTGTCAGGGAAGTCAGTAGTTTTATTCTGGCTCATGTCAGCAGGATTACAAGCAATTATGAGTAACTGCTTGTTGATCCGTGTGAAATGAGTTGGTGAATGAGTTTCCTAGTAAGCACACATCCATGTCACTGGTACAATTGCCAGTAATGTAGACAATCTTAGCTGAAGGGGTCTAAAAATGTAATTATTCTCCTAATCCTACAGGGGATAACATCAAACCAGGACAGAAGAAGGCTGTGCAATGGCTGCTTTCTAGGTTCGGCAGCCTGGCAACAAAATAGGCAGGCAGAAAATCAGAGGGATCGGTAAAAGTAAAAGGAATCGGTACATGTAAAACGCAAGGGGCAACAAATCTTCTCCAGAAATATTTCTCAAAACCTAAAATAGATATATTCATCTGACCACCCAGAAGGACAAAATGTCATTTATAGCTACTGCAGTATTTTCCAGAATTGTACAGACACAGAACAAGAAAACCCAAGACTCACCTACTCCTGCTAATCACCCTGAGAGGCAAAAATCTCTGCAGGCTCCCATAACAGAATGATGAGCCACCATCCCAATAAACGGGAGCAAGTCAGGAAATAGGGTCAGTCTCAATTAAACTACCTCTCTTAACTCCTATATATGTATCCTAACTTTGTGAGAAGATGCTGGACCAGCTCTAAAATTAAGATCTGGATTTTCAAAAGTGCTTCTTGGGGTTTGAAGCCATATTGCTTTTACACTTTTATAAGAGACGCAGGCAACTCATATGGTAGCTTGCAGCCATTCTATTATTTTCACTGKCAAAAATGGAAAAAAGACAGGAATATAATAAATATATACTGGCTCTACCGATCAGGAGAAGCTTTATCAGTCAGCTGGGGCATATCTGGGAAAAAAAGTCACTCAGGTGCATCTCTAGCATCCCATTCAATTAACATACCATTAAAAATGGTTTGTCTCCATTCAACCTGCTGGGTTACCTGCTAAGTCCACATATTTAAAATGTATACTTAAATGCAAAAAAAAAAAACAGTGATTTTTTTTGTGAAGGTGAAAACAAGCCCAGTTTACAGTTATTTTAAGGCATTAAAAATAGTTGTGCTTTACAGGCTGCTTAGCAGATCTCTCACACTGATCTTTTACCATACAACTTTCATGTACCTTCAAGGAGAATTAAATAATTTCCTTAAAAGAAGTGCATGCAAAATTATGCAAAACATGGGCTTATAAAAGTCACATCTAAAAAAATTCACATTTACACCTCAAAACCAGGTAACTGGGAAGTTAATATTACAAATTCATTGTAACTTGATGTATTTTACACAAGCAAATGAGTGTTTAGCATAAGCCTGCTGAGACTTCTGATAATGGAAGGTTGTGATGATATTTCAGCAACGCTGTTGTGACCAGATTAAAAGGGTTATGAGGCCTGATTTTAGCCCTCCCCTAGGTCTTGAAGACTGCAGCAGAAGAGATGGCTTGTACCGGATGAATTACTGTGAATAGTTCCCAGACGTGTTACTTAATATAGCTGTAGTCTAGTTAAATCTGGTGACTTGTCTTTCTTTCTAATGCATAGGACAAATCATGCAACTTCTTTGAAAAGAGTTTACCTCTTTTTAATGCTCACTTCACTTCCAAAAGGCCCAGCAGACATGTCAATGCATTCTTACTATTTCTGCATCTGAAATACTTCATTTGTTTTTATACTTAGCTACTTTCTGTAATTCCAGTTATCATCCCTAATTTCAATTTTACATAATTCCAAAATATGTGCTCCATTGTGTTGACTTCACTAGTGTTGGATTTAAATCTTGTGAATAATCCCTTTATGGCCCTTTAGTACTGACATCTAAACACGTCATGCTTTTCTTCAATTATGGCTTAAGATGCTCCTCTCTTCCCTTTTATTTTGGGAGTGATCTGCAGACCTTCTGTTGTGCCCCATAGCCACATGTAGCCTTCAGGCCGAGTCTAACCTGGACAGATGATTCCAATATTTTGTAAAAGTTAGCAAGCTYTTCCATTTTCTCAATCATATGGATTCTAAAAACACCACAGATAAATATATGGACAACATCTGAGATAATCAGGGTGCAAGGATGCTACAGCCTTCACATTTCATCATCTAAAAAAGGCTCTACTTAGTGAGAGCAATATCTACAAATGGATTTGTTGAGTTCTATCTCGTCTCCTATTAATTTCTCTTTTTGTCTGCACAGGGAGAATGGGAGGAAATATTCTCTTTCTATAATGAAGGCCCTTGAAAATAACACAGTTGATGATATCTTTCCAGTCCATGAATTTTAGAATTCTTAGATTTCTTGTGAGCATGTATGTGTGTGTGTGTCCGTGTATATACATCTAGAAGGTCTCTTTCAACTACCATAATTCTTGTAACTTTTACTTCAGATGAGAAATGAATTACTAACTTTTCTCTTTCTGCAGCAATGATGATACAGAAGTGAATTTTTCCTTTGTAGATAGAGCCAGCTTAATGAAAAAAAATCTTTGTCTTTAATCTGACTTATACTAAGTTCCTAAACATCCAAATATGTTAATACCTTCACATGAAAAAAAGAAAAACCCTTCACTTTTGAAATCGGTAGCCAAATTAAGCTTTCTCCAAGGTTATCATCAGAACTGTAAGCTTCCAGAAACAGACTCACTCACAGCTAATTCCTATGAGGCATACACCATATCCATTTCTAGAGAGCTTGAAGGAGTCCAACTGGCAGCTCCAAGCAGCCTCCCAGTCAGCCTGTCCCCCAAGGGGGTGCCACAATCCTAAAAGAGCTTTATGAAATGTGCTCGTCCCCCGAAGACACTCTGTAGTACTGGCCTCCAGTGCTCTATCAGTAAGTGCAGCAGTAATTTATTTGCTTCCTACTGGCTTCCGAGTGGATACACCCCCCTAGAAGGGAGTTTTGCAAAGCACAATTATTTTAAAACAGAGCCTGGGCTTTCAGCAAGGGGCAGCCACGGTGAAGGCAGCAAGAACATCCTGTCCGGGCTGAGGGCTCAGCCCTTCAGGTCAGCTGGGCTGGAGCTCCCATGCTGACACAGAACAGAGACATAGGAAAACCTCCTGCCACCCAGGTTATAAAGCATATGAGTTTCTTGATAAACGAGTTAGTATCTGTGCCATATATGATCTTAATGGTAAATTCTTCCTGTAACAGAGCGTAAGGACCTGCAAGGCAGCTGTCCTACTCGGGAAAAACCTAAAGGTGCGGAAGATGGGAATCAGGCGGGGTGCCTGATCCTTAGCTGCCTGGTTGAAAAGTCTTGCAGCCTGGGAGAAGAGAGCAGACTCAGGAAAAAAGTAGCTCCCTGAGCAGAGAAAGGGTTTGTCATTTGAAAAGAACAGAAAAAGAGAACTAGGTACGAGCCRGTGGCTAAAGCACTTCCTGCAGTGCGGGGCAAACGGCTGGCCAAGGACCCGATTTTGGTTTGCCACATCCCAGTGTGAAGTACTAGAACCACTGGACTATAGAAACAGTGTCTTTCTTAAAATTTCCTGTATTTTATTTGTTAAATACTGTGACATTGTTTCATTAAGCAGGAATAAATGAGAGTAACGAAGACAGGCTGTTTAAGGCAGCCACTGGAGATGCAGGCCGTTTTATGGGTGAGAAAAGGGTCTTGCAGCTGCGAGGTTTCAAGCTGGTTATTCCAGCTAATGTTGTTTTGTTTGTCTGCTTTTACTAACTCGAGAACAGCAAAATTGCCTCTCATTTCGACCAGGAACGACATCACTCGAGCAGCTACAAAAATTCTCCTGGCAATAATTTCATCAAAATCAGTATATTCCTGCAGAAAGTCTCAATTTTGATGTGCTGTCATTTCTTGATGAAAATCATTTGGGCAGATAATTCAGGGATGAAGGTGAGAAAGTAAAAAAGAAGATGTAGGATTAAGAAATTCTGCAAAGAAAGGGGGTCACAGAGTAAAATACTGACTCAATGACATCATTTTCGTTGATACTGCCACTGATATAATTCAACTTGATAACACAGATATTACATACAGAGACATAAACATTCAAGTAGAAAACGGGAACAAGTATAACTATTTCATTGATTTTAATTAAATTTTCCTAAGTATTGCAAGCTTGGCATAATTTTAATTTTATTTTCATTAAAGGGCTTGCTTGGTCTCTCAGAGCCCTAATAAAATCTTCTTTTAACCGCTTTCCTTCCTCTACTACCATCTAAATTTCTGTATAAGAAAAAGACCAAAATATTTAAATTACTACTTCCATATACTGAAATTTGCACATACCATTCCCTTAATTTAGGCCACTATTCACTGTATCATAATAAGGAACATTCTGTTAAAATATGCCCACCTAGAGCTCAGTAGTCTTTGAATGCTAGATAAAATCATTCTATAAGGCTAATGAAGACAGAAACTCTGCCTGTAACAATATTAAGTTTGTTTTCTCTAGTGATTCGAAGAAGTGAGCAATCTGTCAGTAATACATTGAGGGAAATTACTTGTCTTGTAGGAATTCCCGCTGACAGTCACTCACTCACAGCGCTGACCCAAACATCTACCCGCTGACAAACAAATTACGGTGTCTAACTTTGAAAAGGTAACTAGCTGGTTTTAATTTTGATTGGTCTCACCAAATCTCTTTCACATTTACCCAATCACCATTCTTCATTGTGTTAAAAAAAGAGTAAGGAAAACCCCACGGTTTTTGCATTTGAAAAAATTATTACTGCCTACATCCAAGAGTGTTATGTCAGGCAAAACTGTTAAAYTGTGTCTAACCAACATTAAGACTGGCAGCCCCGCCACTGACTGACTGGGTGAGTGAACACATTACTGAGACAGCATTGTAGAAATTAATTTTCTTCAATAAAATGATTTTTAAGGCTCATATATTTCACAATCTAAACATATGTCACTGTTTCATAAACAAAATAAATGGATTAAAATAATGCATTACCAATATGCTGACACATGGAGATATTTTAATTAGAAATACTTAAGCTGCGTGATATTTAACTGCAATATTTGTTGAAGAGGAGCATGCATCATTTAATAAGACATAAGGCAGGTACATCACTTTGCATGATGTGGTACCAGAGTGGGACCAAATCACCTCCAGTGTAAGCTATCACTATCAGATCACATTAGCCCAACTAAAAAATTGCTTTAAGGTTACAACTTATAAAGGAAACTCCATAAAGAGACGCAGTCCACCAAAACAACTTTTTCTCTGGAATAATAAGTCACCAAGATTC
This sequence comes from Rhea americana, assembly GCF_003343005.1. Taxonomy (NCBI): domain Eukaryota; kingdom Metazoa; phylum Chordata; class Aves; order Rheiformes; family Rheidae; genus Rhea; species Rhea americana. The sequence goes on along the minus strand of NW_028186634.1, from coordinate 2,106,445 downwards.
TAGTTCCCTAGAATAATATTTCTTCATAAAATGCCACAACTAACATCTTAGCTATTTAAAGGCCATATTTACATGACTGTCACATTACATTGGCCTCTTTCCTGCACATTCTTCTTGCCTTACTTTAAGGACCAGCACTAAAATAGCTGAGGAAAGCAAATGTCAACTGTGTCCTGAAATTTATATGTGTGAGAGAATTGGAATAAGTAGAAATGTAATATATTGTTTACTGTACTGAGTGCCCTCTGTTCTCTAAAGGTCAAAAGCATTGTAACCTTAGAGTTACAGTTTCTGATTGTTCCCAGGGTTAAATACATTATCAAAATTAATGGTTCAAACCCCTCAACCTTCAGATATATGAGTACTCATGCCTCCATCTGCTGAACTGTTCAACTAAAAATAGCATTCTTTGGCCTTCACTCGACTAATATTGTGCCCCTGAGGCAGGCTATGCAATGCTTCAGCAGCGCACTGGATCCGCACCCAGCGGTATAACAAAAGGTCATTTACTTTGTCTGCAATTAGAGGAGAGTACGGAGGAGTAGGATGAGGTGGGAGGAGAGAATAGGAAGAGACAAATATGTGTTTAGTTAAAATTAAAATTTTTTTAATGGATTATAAAAACTTCAGGCTTCAAGAACACAGCTGCAACTATAGTTAAGACTTGCCAAGGTTCATTAGTGTTATAAGCGATAAATTTCAAAGGACAAATTACACAAATAGTTTGGGGAAAAAGTTATGAACTAAAGCTTTTCTGTTTTGCTTTTTTTCCTAGAGCTCACTTTGTTTAGGAATAACTCAGCTCGCATCATTGTACTGCTTCCATTTCTATCAACAGTTTATCAGTGGTGGTTGAGAGTTGCGACATTTCCTTATTTATTACATAAACTGCTTTATAGAAATATGTAAGAATGAAAACAGATTTTTAAACAATAAAGGGCATGCAGTAATATTCCTTGTTTGAAAGTGAGGACACCTAGGTGCCAACTCAGCCACCACGGGACTTCCCAGTATCTAAGTTACTACCACTAGCAGCATGGAAGTTGGGAAAACTCATTTCACGATCAGACTCACTCTTTCAGCAAGACTGCTGTACACACATATCTCAAGTCAGTTAATATCAGTGCAAACATCTGAAAAGTAGGGATAAAATTCAGGAAAAGAGGGAAGGAGAGAAACTCCAGAAAAGGAGGCAATAAAAGCGAATGGAAAATTACTGATACGTTTTACTGCTCACACTGATTAATTACAGCAACATGCTTGTGTTACACACAYGCATCTTAACTGGTCCACACATCACTACGCATACCTGCTACAGGTGTATTTGGTAATRTATCAGTAAACTATTTAGCAGAAGGTTGATTTGGCAGGATTCACTCACAGCTGTTTGAAGCTGGAGAGGTGAACAGAAATAGCTTGGTCCCACTTCTTAGACCAAACCTAGAGGCCTGTTCCTTCATCAGCAAGGCTCTCACTCAGAGTCCTAACAAGGCTTGGTCCTACCATGCATGTCTTGGTCAAGTTGTTGAGGAAACTGGTGTGACACCATCATTGATGCTGCCCTCATGAGATCAGCACAGAGATAAAAAGAATCTACCGAAAGCCAAACCAAAGCACAGCAYGCCACCACTTCGGGAACACAGACCAGCATAAACATGCGGTAATTATAACTTTCTTTCAGGATATTCAAAGCTACAACAAAATATTTATGGTGTTTTACAGCTAGCTAATCAATATGCTAGCTAATCAATATGCTGCAAAATATTAAGAGTGGATGGGTCAAAATTTAGTTTCTTTACTCAGCTCTGTTGATGAAGGAGAACATTTCAATTTCATTTTATGCAAGGCCTATGAGATTGAAACTAGGTACTTCAGAGATTACCAGATGTGACTTCAATACAGATTTCTTCACACGAGGTGATACATAATCCACCGGAGCACCACAAACATACAATCCAGAGAAAATGCATTTTGATATCAATGTGCTAAATAGCTTCAATAAAATTGGCAAGCCGTTAATTATAAATTTCCCATGGAGAAACATTCTCTGCAGAATAATTGTTATTGTTATGTGATGTAGCTGGGAGTAAATTGTTCTCTAGGCTATTAGAGTCAGAACTTCYACCCAAGCTGTCCTGACACACAGAAAGATGAAGAACACAAAATTGCTGCTACCACCTACCTGAGGTACGGACATCCCCAACAACATAAGAGAAAAAAGAGGAGAGATTAAAAGTCTGAAGCTAGAGAGAATTTTCACTGAAGCTGGATATGAATTAGGGAATACAGTTTTGCAAGAAATAAGAATGTGATGGTAAAGTTAAAATGCTACAGCTAATGCAAAATGTTTTTTATTGGAAGTAGCTTTCCCTCACCAAGTTCTTCAAACATAGATCTCTMAATCTCTCTCTCTCTCCCCCCCCCACACTCACACACACACACACACACACACACAGAAAGAAAACCACGGCTGCATATGAATTAGCTACTTCTCCCACCGGCTGTGAAAATACTTGGGAAAATACTCAGCAGTTGGGAAATACTCAGACACCATAGTCACAGGAATGGTGTAAATAAATAAGTGGGTGGGGTGCACGGAAGAAAGGGAGCAGGACGGAGAAAGAACAGGGAAGGGAAGCAAAGATGGAAAATGAGCTGAAAGGCTACTCCCCTAATAGTTCTCATGATCCATCAGGTATAACACCAAATTTCCTTCCTCAAACACACCCAAATAAAATGTTCTTTTAGGGAACATTGAGAGAAATTACACAAAGAGAAAATTAATACTAGGAGTAAATACAGTTAGGTTCAGCCTATTTGACAAACAGATAAACAGGAAGCATCTGAAGGCCAAAGTGTTAGTTAGGTATTATGCCCATGAAATGTTAGTTATAAAGGTTCTGAAAATCCACAAGGATGAAATTCAAAAAAAATAAAAAGATGGGAAACAATGAAAAAAAAATTAAATAAATATATCTGAAGGGAAATTCTGGCCCCTAAAACACTTAATTGTTTTTCAATTTATTTGCAGCACTTTGTTAGATGTTTTGTTTGCTCTTTAATTGTGCTAGTGGTTTAAACAACATTGCCAATCATTTCTGCACATTAATAAAATGGTATTCTAAAACAAGGCTGATATGCAAATAGCTTTATGAATCCTAGCTACAACTGATTCTTGCAAAAGAGCTGAGAATGTTTTACACTGTGTTCTTTAGCAGCTGAATAGTTTTTATCTTTTCCTGTGCTACAGTCTTGTGTAGGTTTACTATTTGTTGTATTGCATTTCAAAGGTGGCCAAAACCATATCTCTGTTTGCAAAGCTGATCTCTGAAGTATTTTCTTAGCTAAAGCTAACAGAACTTAAATAATTATTCAAATGCAGATTTTCAAAGCAGTGAAATTGGGTACCTGTAATTGTTCCTTTTGAAAAACTGCTCTTCAGTTTCAGGCTTGGAAATGTCTTAGATACAGTCTTAATATTAATGTCTCCCCAAAGTATTTTTAGGTCATCTTTCTCTGCAGTGTCAGGATGTTGTCTGTCCAGGTTTTGATTCTAGGGTAGGTSAGCCACAGGCTCAAGGAGTCTTTTTAGCCAGTTCTGGACTGTCACTGAACATTCAGTTCTGCTCTTGTTTTCACTTACCCTAAGCTAGCTCTGCAAGAAGAATACCAGCTACATGMATGGGATAAAGACTACAGGATTTTTAATTTGAATGCTCCCTTCGAAAACAATATAATTGTGGAAGGGTAAGTGAAATAGATATTTTAGCATTAATATGGCAGTACTTTGCTACTTTAGGCACTATTTATCCTACTTTGTATCTGAAACTAACTGTAACCTAACTCAAACAGGGGTTTCAAAGGCTTGCTTGCAAATAGTTACATGCATCTTTAATGGCTTTTCCTCTCATGTTCACTGTCACTTGCTTTCCACACATTTTAACTCTGAAAGCTTTTGACTGCTTTTTCATTATTTATGACATTGTTGTGTCTTTTCTTGTGAAATTAAAAACTTCTTGCCACAAAAAGCTAGCTAATAATACGGCACATAAATCATTCTTTCACAACATTTAGTTCTATATATGCCAAAAATAAACAAATGACCAAACCAAGGCTCCTGACTGTGCTTGGCATYAGACCAGCTTAATGCATGGAAAGGTTAAGATTACCTAAATACAGAAGCTAAGAGAGTTTGCAATGTATTGTATCGTCAACACCACACTGTCTGAGCAAAAGAAAAAATTGAGTAACGCACATTTATTCTGCTACACTCCCTGCCCCAACTAAAGGTAGTACAGTGCAGCCAGAGGGAAAAGGCTAAATGAAAATAAAGTGGGAAAAGATCTCTGAACACATCTCCTGACTGCTGGTCATATAATTAAAAAAATACCAACAACTCCACTGATTGATTGAAATACACAGTACGACGTCTTCCACTGCTARTATCAAGGTTGGCCGCACATTGCTGTAGTTGCAGCGCCGTAAGTACACAAGGTGTTAATCCTCCTGGGCTGTGCTCAAAAAATTATTTAACATGCAGACTATTATTTAGCATACAGCTGGCTCACAGTTTCCCCCTAAAATGTTGGCTGGCGTCCCACATTTTTTTGTTCTGGCACATACCTGGAGCTGCAGAGGGCTGAGTCCAGAAGCAGCGGCAGCTGCCATCGTGGAGGGAATGAACTGCACCGGGTAGTTCTCACCTGTCGGAGAACAATGCAGCAGGTTCAGACAATGCGCGCAGCAGAGCGGCCGACAAGCGCAAACAGGGCCCCGGCGCTGCCGGGGCTCTCCAGCGCTCCTCTCAGCCGAAACATCTGCAAAAAACAAAAGGCGGAGCTGGGCACGGGCTTGCCACGCTCCCCTGGAACTTTTTGTTAGCAGATAGCTGGTAGGCAAACTGGCAAAACTTAAACGCGATACTCCCGACTTGCCATTGCCGAAGCAATGTGCCAGGCAAGCACGGGAACTCGGGCACAAAATGGGGCTTAAACACGTAGGCAAGATACCCTAGGAAACCTCAGCAATTCCCGCAGGAAAAAAATAGTTGCTGCGCATTTGCCTCAAAAGAGCATTAATAATTCTACTCTGAGAAATGTCAGCCCCGTACGACGCAGGGTGATTTCTTTCAGTACGAAGGGGCTCTTTCCTGGGCAAGCTACCCGTCTGCCTCAGCACAGGTTGAGGTTGTTCTTGCGTTTTTGCTTGGAGGTTTTCTGTCCTGTGAAAATTCCCTTCAGGTAGCCACAGACAAAAGACAAATTCGATCACTTTTAAAAATAGCCTGAAATCCAATCTTATCTATCTCTGAGAATCTGGGCCCTGCTCAAGTGGAAAGGTYAGGAAGCCTAAAATTTCTGTTTTCTGCTCGCTAGTAACAAAAAGTATGGGCCTTCCTCGTTGAAAGAACAARAAATACTCTGGAAAATAAAAAATACTACTGATCTAAAATAAGCACTGCAACTTTATATTTCATAGCATCTATGGGTGTTGCCACTTCCGAGCCATGGCAACAACATGTCACACTGCGCCATTAAAACTCTTAGGCAATGTAAACAATGAAGGAATGCTGTTCAACAGTGGAATCTGAAATATAAAGATGAATCAAGTGATAGATAAATTGCACAGTAACTATGATTTAATGGAGTATCACTTTGACTCAAGCCTCTTATTTAAAGTCAGTGTTATGTACTATCTGTAGGCTACATTTTAACAGGCTGCTCTTATGCACATTTTTGAGATTTACAATAATCAGTCCGTTCTGTGTGAACTTTCCAACATTGGAAGCAGAATGTAATAGTGAAAGAAAATACAGAAATCCCAAATAGTATAATCAGGACATTGCAAGAGTTAAGATTTTTTTGTCAACCCCCTCAAATAAAACATAATACCTGAAGTCTTTGCAATCAATCAACTCTGCAGAATTCTCCCTATTTACCACCTCAAGTGCTTTTGTATTCAGCTCAGTTTAGACGTTCAGTTGTTTCACTTTTTTAATAAATTGTACATTTCTAATCCACAAGGTCTCTTTGCATCATATCCATAATACCTCATCAGACCATTGAGCACAGTATGTGCTTGTACACAGTCCAGTAACAATTGGCTTCTGATTGCATACGAAGCTCCGCTACAATGCATTCACTAACACTATATTGTACTGGTGTCCTACGGAGTAATGTTCAAAATATCTCCTCTTATTTTCTCCTTTCCATGAGGTTGATTTTAGTTTGCAAAGATGCTGGGGTTTCTTTTCCTTAAAAAAGCAGCATAAACCCCTAGATTCTTTTCTTGCAGTACTAAAGCTGTCTCTTTACGGTTAAATAATTCTACTCATCTCTTTGATATTTATATGAAATTATCTGAATAAGTAAGATCCTAATGTAAGTTAAATAATGTTTCTTTCAGAAATATCTTACAAGGTTTAAAAAAAATTACAAAGATGTTGAATTAATGATGCCTTAAATGGGGGAGAAAATAACCATCCGAGTTATCAGCATGGACTGCCTTGCAGAACATTTCGGAGGCATTCTTTCTTTAAATATCATGAATTATTCATTCCCGTTCCACACAGCAATCTCCTCTTTCTCCCTCCCCCTCCACATACACTTTTTAAGTTCAATACCAGTTGCTTTATTTGTACTAAAACATTTTCCATGTCAAACATATTTTTAAAAAAATCAAACTCTAAAAGAATTCCCTGCGGCACTCCTTTTTCACAGCTGTCATGCTTCTATAGTTTGAAATAGCCAGATATTTTATACACAGACACAGACACACACAGACACAGACACAGACACACACACACACACACACACACACAGAGAGAGAGAGGTTTGGGCTTCACAGTTAATTTAATAATGTCTCTACCACACCCTATAGTGTTCTCTTGCTCACCTGCTGGCTACAGTTCTTTCTTTTGTTAAGGGGAATTATAATTTTACATGTATGCCATTTATGTATTATTAGAACAGAATACTGTCCCTTGTTTTTTTCTCTCATTTTAACACCTTGAATTATGGTTAAGTCCTGGTGTGTTAACAGTACCATTATGCTGAGAAGAAAAATTAATACTCTTGCAGCTAGGGAATATTTTGCTGACACCAAGCAGTAAAAGCAGAGCAAAGGTGCTTCTTTTTTTCCCCTTGAGGAAACTCAGCACACAGGGAACAGACTGGTTTTTACTTTTAATTACAGAAGGTACGCATTTCCCCCCTCTAATTTTCTCAGTACAAGAATGGATCAAGAAGCATCTCGGTAGCTGTCTTGGCAAGAAATCAGTCAATATATTGCAGCAATTTTTTTCAAATTTGTTTCTCGATTTGGAATGCTTGCGTGCAGATCCATTCTTCCACTTCTGTACAAAGGAAGACAAAACATGTTCAAACAGGTCTGCTTCAGGTACTGGTGCGTGCTGGCCTTTGATAACCAGGAGAGAGGGAGAAGACTGCTGAAAGAAGAAAACTCGCCTGTTTTGCAAACTGATTTCCTCAACCTTGTTGCGGAGTTGATTGTTTACACTTGGCTGCTGCTGTGTATGTATCAATCGGTGTTTCCAAGCTGTGATGAAGTATGCCAGACTCCTGTTTCATTCGTCRGGTCGGGCAACATTTCCAAACGAATAAAGGCCACAGACTATTGTACCATGCTATTCTACATTGAAATAATGTAAATGCTTCTCTGCTTGTCTTGGATGAAGCAACGAAGCTTAGTGGATTTTATTCATAGGATGTGTGGACTTACTTTCCAGGTTAAGGTGGTGTTACCTGCGAGGAGAAGGTAGTCCAGCAAAAAGAAAAGACAGCTCTAGCGAGACTCAGGTTAGGGGAAGGTTCTGGTTTTGTTACTCATCTTTTCTAAAACCCAATTTTAAGACACAAACTGACTCTCCTCACCTCACAGAGCTTTCTGCTTGACGATAGTTTCTCCATCTCGGGATTATAACTTAAAATCTGTCCCTTTGCATTGGCAGCTCAAACTGCCACTTGCACACTTTTCATCTGTAATCGCAGAATAACAGAACACAGAGTCAGAAGAGACTTGGCGGATCATACATTCGGTGAAGGGCCTTCCCAAGGCAGAACAACACACCAAGGAGAGCACATTTCTACTCGTGTTGTTGTCAGGATACATCACGGTGACACAACAGATGCCCACGCCTGTAATATTCCTGCACAGGATGTGAGAGGTTGCTTTGTGCACGGACCTCAGGATCAAGGAAGATGTTAATRAAAGTAACTGGCCAAAGTGATACTATGGAGAACCTGCTCTGTCCGGTGATGCTATTTCATATTTCTCGTTTCATATTCCCTTATATTACCAGSATAGCAAAATCCATTGTAAATTATTTTTGTGTCTAAAACAGAATGACCTAGATAGAGAGATGGAAGTTATTTCTCAATCATTCTAATCACACTCTATACAKGAAATATGAATAAATGCTGCGAAATACACTGCAGCATATCACTTAAAAATGCTTTAAATTGGAGTTCACAATCTCCATACCTCAAAGTCTGTATTTTTTTTATAATCTGTTTCATTGTCACCTTACACATCTGATAACGAACTGTTATAACACAGAATATTTTCAGGAGACTATTCAGCAAAACCAATCGTTGGTTTCCAAGTCACAAGGACTGCTGTTACGCAGACCCGCTCCCGCTCTCCACACATAGCAGCTTTGCTGCTCAGAGAACGATCTGGCCCCTATGCAGTGTTCATCCATACCTTTACTCTGCCATCATCATTCTTGGCTCACTCACAGTCATAAAACTTGAAGGGGAGGGGGGTACTGTCTTCCTTCCTTGTCCCACTCAGTAGCTAGCAAACAACATTTCCCTCCAGATCCAGTGCACTAATGGGGRCATGCTAATCATATTCAAGGATACTCCAACTCACTAACTTCCTGGATGCATGTGGGTGGTTAAGTGAAGGGCAACTTGCACTGGGAGAAGAGGTATAACGGTACYTCTGCTCTCCACCAGTTCCAGCTACTAAGTAGAGTGGTCACAGTCGGAAAACTGGAGTAGCTGCTCTGCTCTACTTAGAATGCAAAATAATCCTATTAACTGTGTGGCATCTCTGGGTAAGTATTAGCTGCCTACCAGCTGCCAGTCGCAGCTTCCCACTGGAATAAGGGGTGACCCCCACAACCAGGTATCCTGCAAGGCTCGTCAAGCGCCTGCAGGTCAATAGTCACAACAGTCATTTGAGATGCACAGCGCCCTAAAGTTTTAATTAATCTAGTATACAGTATAAATACTGAAATATGTATAAAAAATTAATTAGGTGGTCTATGCAGCTCTGATTTCTCAATTAGTACTTACCATGCCGGAAAATTATATTACATGACTTTGAGATACATAAGGAAGCATGGGACTTAGCAGATTTTTTTTTTAAAAAAAAATGTAATTATTACTTGTCATCAGCGCTTGCTAACTTTGGCCTGTTTCACCTGCTATAGCTCCAAAATATGCGGGGAGGGCTGAAGACACTCATGTCCTCATGTTAYGGATCCTGCCAGGTAGTAGGAAACTCTGTCCTGTCAGACTTTAATAGAAATTTTAGCTGTGTATTAGCAATTCCTAGAATTTCTCTACATAATGTCATTTCTGAGGAGTTCAGGCATCAAGAGTGCAYGTTTTGAAAGGGTGGCAGATCCTAAATTCTCCTCTCTTCAACACATCCTTCTATTAAGGGCAGGACCTAGTGTAGCTTGATTTAGGTACAGCCATTTTCTTACATAAAGACATAGTGTTTAAGGATAGATTTGCAGCAGTCCTCAGTAGCTTCCATCTTGGCATCAAACTAAACAGCCAACAGCTTGTCCCCGCGTAGCCAGTGAAGATACACCTGTGTGGTCATGTACTAAGAATCACACCCGACTTGTGCTCCAAGGCAGGACTTCTTATCCCGACTACAGCAGCACACAAACACTGATCTTCTGCTTACAAGCTGGAGCTGGCTTACATCCAGCCACTTTTGCAGGCAAAGCAAATAAACGACTGTGTGCACACGATCATCGGACATTCCCCGAATGACACAGACAYGGTTTCAAAAGTGCTCAGTTCCCACAGCTCCTATTATTGAAATCCATCTTACTGTATTTTCTGAATGTCAAGGAAAAGTGGCACTGTCAAAACTCCGGCCTGCCTATGTCAAACTAGATTAAAATGAAATAGAGACTAAACAGGCAGCCAAAAAGAAAACTTAAGTATCTGAAGGGTTAATCCATATCCTTTCCCCTCTGTCTTTAGAAGTAGCAGCAAGTCTAACCTGACAGTTCTAGAGGTGAAAGTTTCATTTCTTCACAAAAGTGGAAGAATATAGGTAGCTACAGTCAAGTTCATAAATATTCCTCAGAAATGACTTTGAAGAACCCTCTCTATGAAAGAGTGTAGCTTAATCTCCAGTTTCATTAATTCCTTAACTACTGTGGCGAGAGTGCCAAAAATAGGAATTAATCATTACCAAGTGTAGTTATGTTTTTTTAATCATGCTATCTCTTCAACAGAAACTACTAAACCACCCAGCTACCTTTGCAACACATGCTGTAGAACTTAATAAATATATTAAAATATAAATATTCTCATTTTATGCAAGCTGAACTGACTATAATCAGATCAGAGTCACTTCTGGTCTTTACTAACATCACTTGGCTATTAAGCTCCAATGTACTAGCAGACAGCTAAGCTGCCTTCCCATTAGCTGAGTTCTGAGACATACAGACCTTGATTTCTGTCTGTATTTCAGTCTTCTAAAATATATTATGTATCTCCCTTTCTACATTCCAGCAAGTAATAAAATTGCCTAAAACTGTATCTCTTGGTGCTATGTGGCTGACAGGATCRGAGATAAAGTAGTGAAAGCTTGATAAAGTGTTAGGATAGGTAATATATATGGAAGACCTTGGAATTRCTGCAGAAATCCGTTCCTGTGCAGAAATTCATACTGGTGCTCTTCTTCCTGAGTCCTTTTTGTATCAAGCCATCTACAGAGCCACAAGCAACACAATGTGATTGGAGGTATCATCTTTTGGAGAAAGCTTAATGATTAATAGTCCCTAGAAAGCACCTCAATGGAAAAGCATCACAGAAAGCATTTCAAATTAAAATGACAAAAGCAAGGAAACTAAAGCATATGCTTTTGCTTGCTGTGAGAGGAAAGATATTAGCCAGGGTGCCCTGGACAAATTCCTGGACAAAGACATTCTTATAATGTCTTTGGAGACAAAATGTTCTTCACTTTGGTCTCCAAATGTTGTGGGATGATRCTATGTGTGAACAGCTATCATTCTGTGCCCTCTTGAGCTAGCTGCTTTTCAGAGCTCTCTTAGGTGTCTCTTCCATATAGTGCACTAACTTTGTCAAATTGGAAAAGAACTTTGGGATTTTTGAAACTGCAAATAAGATAATGATCAGACAAAGATTCTATGTTTAAAGAGGAATGGCTCTAGACTAAAGGGACAGAAYGGAGTGGGACAAACGGAAATGCTTGCCGAAATTCTACTTGGCCTCACTTCCTCTAATATTAAGTAAACTTGCTAGAAGAGATTTTAGGTTCAACCTGGCTTTTAGTTAGTATGCTGTTTACATCATCTATTAGGAGGCTTTCCTTTGGATTTGACCCTGCTCCTGCTGCAGTCAACTGCAAAAGCACCAGTAGCATCAGGGGGAGCAGGATCAATGCTTTACTTTGTAAATTCCTTATTTAAAGTCAAAAAAGAAATGGGTATTTATATTTTGTAGTTATTAGTTATCAGGTTAATATGCTAAAGGCAGCTTGACAGGGAATACTATTAATGAGCAAAATAAGGTTGCTGCTTCTGGGCTGAGGTCACTTACAAAGAATGTACAAATGAAAATAAGGTTGACTTTTATTTACTTAACTATCTTCCTACATTGAATTCCTTTGGCAACATGTCTTTAAACATTTAAAGCCCTGTTTACAAGGAGGCTCTGAAAGTAGCTTCAAACCATTATATCCCTAATTGAATTCCCCAGGAGTCCTGTAAACTCAGAGGAAAAAAGAAAGAAATCATAACATTTGCTAAATCATCTCAAAACATATTTCACTGCAAGGTTATGTGACCTGTTACAAGTCTCAGTGATGACTGGGATTGAACTACTGAAACCTTTTACTATTCAGATTGAAATCAAACAAAAAGTTGCCCATTTGAAGCATGCTAATTAAATTACATGTGCTCTGACATTTATCACTAATTAAGACTAAGAAGTTTGGCACAAAAGACAAGTATAAGGAAGATAAGAGAATTAATAAAAGATATGTAGCTTTTGTGTAATGACACTGGGCAGAGCAGATGCAAATTAGTGGGTGAGTAGGTCAATATGTTTAGAGCATATGATTCTGTGGGAAGTAAAGGTAAAAAAAATCGTAGTATTCAGTAACCAATATTCCATCTATCTCCTTCAAACCAGAAGTTTCTTTTCAAGTAGAGTTGCAAATTTTACATTTAATTTCCAACCCGMTACTCCTGTTGTGTAACATCATCTATGAGACAGATCACACGAGAAGCTACAGCTAATATCCTAAAATGGTAAATAGCTTCGTATCCCTGTCAGCTTACCTGGCTTGTAAGTTATTCCTGGGGGGAAGAGGAATCCCTGCTGGGCTGCAGCAGCCGCTGCCAATGTCCGCTGGTCGTGTGGAAAAATTGGGATCATGAGCGGAGGCATGTGACCCTGAACCTGCTAAACAGAAGAGAGCCTCTGATCAGAAATAGCACGAATTTGTCTTGACAGGTATTTCTCCAGGACTGATAGCGTTCTTGCGTTCGCACAGTCCCACAGAACCTTCTCCTTAATGTAATCCCTGCCAATTGCACATTATCACATCAAAGCCCTCGCTAACATTGTTTTCCCTCAGTGTCAAAGGTGTTACAGTCACAGCGAACTGCACATTTCCCTGCTTCTTCATGGTTCTTTCTCTCTCTCTTTTAATTAATATTCACTGTCCTGGCACAAGGTAAAAAGACACAAACCCCTTTTAATATATTATAGATTCTTTTAAAAGAAGAGTGGTACATACTTTTATTAATTTCTCACAAGTTTTCTGATCTTTGGTCAGAGACAGCAGAGTGACAAGCATTTTAGAAGTATCCTAACATTGTGGCAGCCACTTTGATGTTAAAATTTTAGTATCCTTAGGGGAATTTTAATTCTGAGATCTTATAACATTGTATTGTTCATATATATGGCAACAACTCAGGTATGTTATTTCAAAATCTCACTACACTATTAAATAGTCTCCAAGACAACACCCCAGCTCTTAAGATTTAAGGCTACAACATCTTGGCTCCCAATTAAACTAACATCCTTTGCCATATACACCTCGGTATAACATATAAATTGCTTGTCTGTCTAAGCAGTTTTATAGCTTTATGCACTATCATGTAGCATGGTAATTACAGAGTTGTATTCAGAGAGCATTTCAAAATAAAACCTACTATATCAAATTTAATTTGACCTTAATAAATATATCAAAGAGCACAAACACGCAAGAGCAGAAAATTCTTCACCTTATATCAGCATTTGTATTCCACATATAGAAAATGAGAGATGTGACAGAATCRTGCCTGTTAAATCCACATTTTAATTTCCTGGTTCCTTTATTTATGCTACTTGTGTTTCAGAGACAGTGGCCAGGATCACAAAGTGTTTTTATCCATCATTCCTTAACCCCAGAAGTATCCAAGGTTTTGACTATGGTTTTTCTGATTAGCAATTAAGTAAACATATAATGGTTTAGATATCAAAGCTAGTAAATGTTAGAAGAAATTGGTTTTTTAGACAGAAAAAAAAATTGCCCTTGTCCTACCATAAATCAGTGGCATTAAATACTATTAAAAAGTTAAAGTAAACTTCAAGCAACTTTTTTTTTCATTTTAATTCCTAAAACCTTTTTCTGACCAAATCCCATATGTTGACCTATGACATTGTTTAATAGTGCCAAATTTTCTTGTCATATCCCCATTCCCTTCACAACTACTGATGCAGAGCAGAAATGCTACTGTGTGTGTCTATGAGGGTTAATTTACCAACAACTCTTCTCTTGGGAAAGACCTAAGATGTAGGTTAATAAAGGTCAAGCAAAAAATAAACACTTTACAGTATTTTTTGAATCCATTTCTCAGGAAAATCAACTTACAATAAAAAGGTCTTTGTGCAATTACTGCTGTGGCACTGGGGCGTGAAAGAAACTAGCTTTGAGCAGCTATTTCTTTCATTTGAGCTGAGGCAAGCCYGGCTGTGCCTATTAGGTTATGAGTTAAACTTGGTTAGATTGGAGTTGGTCCCCATGTGCCCAGCACGAGCATTTACCTCTGACAAAATGGTGCTTGTTTTTCTGCGCTGTGTTACTTTACACTGGGTCTACAGCAATGCAATAAATGAAAACACAGTCTCTGTCTGATAGAAACAATTGCAGGATTCTGAAGGAATCCAACATAATACATTTGCAATTGTTTGCAGTAGTTCCCAACWGCAGTCTAATCGAATGGGACGCAAGCTTTAAGAAATATCCCTTTCAATTCCCCCCAGCCCCTGAAAGTATTTCCACAGATGTGGCAGATTTGCAAGACACCAACATAAACTCACAAAACAGAGACTTGCTCAGAGCGGATACTGTGCTTAGAGTAATGGCGCATACAGAGCCTGGGCAGCACTTTACACTCTAGTATCATAAAATCATACGAAACTCATACAGAAGGGGCTAAATCCTACACTGTTCATTTCACAGGCCTCTTCCCAACGAACTCCTGTAGAGCTGGATCAAGTCCACCATGTCCAAAAAGATTTTTAAGCCTCTCAAATGATAGCAGTTCCCTAAGTGTGGAATATTACCACTGTGCGCACTGCCTATTTGCTATGCTTTCTTGAAATTCTCCTTTGAGTGTTGGACCAGGTTCTCAGCCTAAATATAGCTCCTCTGACTAAAGGTGGTTTACAGCTAGAATACAAGTTTAAGTTCCCACTTAGTTACATGGATTGAAAAAACYCTTATTGAATGGCAGTCCTTCCCTCCCACTGGCCTTCCCTCTGGTGCAGACCAAATATTATTCCTAAAAAAATGCTGGTTTCACCCAGAACTATCTTGTACATTGGCATCGTTATTTTCCACATAGGTCAACTGAAAAGCACAAATGAGCATTAAAAAGGAAGTGAACGTACAAGCGTCACTGATCACTGAATTGTTAAAGATGTAAGATGAGTCTCAAAAATACAGTACAGACTTTTCATTCTTGATTTTTTTTCTTTTTTTTCTTTCTTGATTTTTTTTTTTTTACGGTTTTGATTTTACGGCGGGGGAAGAAATTGGGAGGAGGGGTTGATTGATGTACTTCAGAAAATCGGCTACATGCCCAGAAATTTTAATTGCCGAGATGTTCCTCAGGTCTTTCAGAAAACCAAGACTGCAGCAGATGCACGAGAAACACTCAGACTCTGTCTCTTCCCATTCGTAAAAACAGCGTATTGTCGGATCGGCACTTTCCCCTTTTGTCTCCTCGGTGCTAAGTTGTTGATGATGCCATTTTTTGCCATCTGCCCCAGAGCTTCATTAAAGATACATGACTGGCCTAACTGGCCGGCTCTCCTGTGCGGAACAGGTGCTATTGTTTGTCCCCGAAGACTGGCACTAAAGAGCTGCCTCCGAAGCCTTGAGAACGAGCATCTGCAGCAGTCACTCAGAGACGAACTTGGCAGAGCCCTTCCGACGCGCTAATATGCAAACAGGGACACTCGGGGGGACTCGCTTTCTCTTTCATGGAGATTATTTAKTTTTTCTGCGATGGTAATCAATGTTTGGCAATTCTGCCAGTACATACCTTTGACTGAACTGCGCAAACAGCTCAGGATATACCTTCCAAAATGCAGTTCCGCAAACACAAATAAAATTATCCCTAATATTAAGCCACTTTAAGAAATGAACCTGTGTTTCTATGCAACAAACTCCAGTTAACTGTGTTAAAYGCAAGAAGCCACCAAGCCTGGGGAACACTTCGAAGACAGCATACCATTCCCTTAATATCCCATCGCAAGTCTGACAGTCCTTGGGAACTGATTACAGCACTTCCTTGCCTGAGATCTAAGTCAGGAAGCAACTTTCGAGCAAATCAGCCCTGATTAGTTCAAGAAGCAAGTTCCAATTTGATTCTCCCTGAAATAATAAAAGCTGGTGGCCCATTTGATAAGCTAGGCAAATGTGGTGTGCTTTCTCCCACAGTCATGTGAATACTAATCACAGAAGTTGGCTGCTACAATCCTCCCCGTTAAAAAGTCACTGATGTTTAGTGCTGCGCACGGAAAATGGAAGCCAAAGAGATATGTCATACAAAAGTAACGGCTTGAATGAAAATGATCTGCCTCTTTTGGACAAGAAAGACAGCACGTTCAGTGAGCCCAAGGAATAGGAAGGCTTCTGTCTTCAGAAAACAAAACTGCCTCTACAACAACTAACATTGCAGTTAGAGAAGTAAGGGCATTCAGAGAGAAGAACGGCCTCCTCGCTTGGCAAGCTCTCCCTGAGGCATCCCTAAACCGATTTTGCTGTTCGTGCTGTACAGGTCCCTTTTTCTTCCCAAGTTATACACTTTCTCCCAAACTCCACTAACAAGCCACTCCACCCTACGTGTATTTCTTTAGACGTCCCRTTTCCCTGCACACATGTACATCGGCACCTGAGTTAGGAGGCAAGAAAGGGACAGGGTCACCACTTCTGCACTGTYCGTTGCTTCCAAATTCCGGGGCAGCAGGTCTTTAAGGCAGCCACAAATTTCCCAGATTTGGAGAGAAGTCTGATGGACACACGAAKGAACTTCAAACTTTCATTCTCTGTCACCCCTTTCTCACTCTGATCCATGCTTAATATTGGCTGGAGAAACTACTGAAAACTGACACTAGAAGTCTCTGTTAGAGTATGTTCTAGCTTTCTGTTTGCACAGAGAAGCCACTTTTTGGCAGACAGCGAGAAAGGAGCTTCCCCAGCCCCACAGGAGGCAGCAATGCAAGCAAAAAGGGAGCTCACACATTTCTGTTTACCTCCAATGATCCCAGACTTCACGAGCAGAAATAAATCCTACCCTCCAATGGCAGCTGAAGTCCTCACAAAGTCACCAAGACCATACTCGACAAGTTTGCTCTCTATTGCATGGTTTACTTCAGCAAAGGGGAGACTTAAGTGCCATCTCTGAGAGAGAGAATCTTTATAATACTTTATGCTTTGTTTACACTAAACTTTGTATTACTGCCAACACTTGCACAGGACACTGTCATGGGCCAAGTATGCTCTAGCTGTCTAGAATAAACCAGCATCACTATTTAAAACCATTGCTCTCAACCTCTCTCGCATCAATAACATCTCTGGACCCTGTTGTCACCTGATGTCAGTCTTGAGATCTGGGCTGAACCTAATGCACATCTCCAACCCTTCCTAGCTGCAAAACCAGCCTGTGAAATTCACTAGGTTACTAGGTTTTTTTKTTTTGTTTTGTTTTTTGTTTTTTGTTTTGTTTTGGTTTTTTAGTTCAGGAAACACAGTTGCTTTCGTTTCCAAGGTAAGGGCAGAGTATCAAGTAAGAATGTGCACTTTCAAAATGCTCAAATTCATGCCTTTATATGATAGAATATAAAGGCTGTATCTGTTTCAGTCAATAGATTACATTTTAAGCCCCTGCTAGATTTATTCATTTTAAGAATCCTAATGGTACTGAAAGCAGTGTTTTTCCTCACCATATTATTAATACAAGTTTTTAAATATCCTGCATACTGCATGCATTTACTTCATTCGTATTTTAAATAATCTGCAAATGATAGATGACACTATTATTTCTATACCATCACTATTATTTCTATACCATCACTGATTTTTTTTTATTTATTTTCGTAATGAGCGCTTTTTTTGTTATTCTTTGTAAAAGAAGGAATATAAGAGGTTTTGTTAATTTACTTTCTACTTTGATTAGATCATTTTTGTGTTTAGACAAGAAAGCAAACTCCATGTTGCATAAAGAGATAGGCACTTATTCTAGGAAAACTCTTATATGTGAAAGTTACTGGGACCACTTAAGTGCTTCAAAGTAATTATGYACTCAGGTCTTTGCAGGTTTGGGCCCAAATCTCCTCTCCAACTCTACCAATATTGTAATGAACCTATGCCAACACTGAACCTTTTTTTTGTTCCCCAAAATGATCTATTTAGTACACTGCAGGAGAACTTTACTGCAAAAAATGAGAAAGTCTCTTTGATTATAATTGGTCTGGCTGTTTTTTTCTGCYATTCTGGTGAAGCAAAGCAGCTCTAAACCTGAGTTAGCTGACCAGCTACGAAGGCTTTAGCTGCTCTGCGGGTGAGTGGCGGCCGGGCCTTTCGTTCTGAGCTCAGCAGTTCAGCTGAGGAACTGTGGAGGCTTTGAGCTAATGCAGCACCAACACATTACGTTCACTACGATGCCTCCACGTTCTCCACTGTAAGGACAGTATGTGAGACTTGGTCTCCAACACTCAAGTGCAAAATCCCATCTAACCTAAAGAATCCCATAAAATCAGCTGCGAGTCCGCCCGAGCGAGAACCCCAGTGCAAAGAAGGTGGGTGGGCTCCTACAGCCCAAAGCAATCACGCAAACGCTGCATCGCGGGCCATCACAGCTAAAACCCTGACAGCTGTGCAGGCATTTATACACCTATACGGGGCTTTATACATTTATATGACTGGAATTTMTACATTCGCTACTTTCTACTTCAGTTAGCGGTACAGAATCGACAGAGCTCTGTATAGGGAGGTGTCTTCTAATTCATCTGATATCTAATTATCTATATTCTAATTGAAAAATATTTTCTCTCAGTGTAAGTTCATGAGCCCCAAAGAAAATGTCTGCCAATGAGATCCCAGGGTAAGTGTTGGCAAATGAACTGTAAAAAAGATACCACAGATTTGCAGTGTGAGCATTTCATATGGGAAATACTATGATAAATATGTAGTCCACTACTGAATTTGTAAATAGGTTCTAACTCCTATTTTCTCTCCCCTCCCCCTACTTTTTCTCCATTCGTCCAATGGTTCAGCATGATTTGATGAGTTAAGTCTACTGCAGTGGCCACATYATTAAAGTACAATTTGGAGCCATGATCATACAGTGAGATAGAGCATCCTTACTTTTTATTATTTCTTCCTCACTATTTCAAAACTTTTTAAATGAGCTATAATTAAATCCCAACTATTTGGGAAATAAAGAAAGAAGCAACTGAAAAATACTGCCCACAACACAAAATATTTTAAAATGCCACCTGTCATTTCATTTCTATTAGCTTCCCATTGTATTGCCCTGTTTTTGACTACCTAGAAATAGAGAGTTCAACTAAAGATGATCTCATGAAGTTAAGAGTATGATAAATGGTAATTAAATCTATTTAAATTGTCTGTATTCTAAGAAACTCTCACTAGGAGGGAAGGAGAACATTTCTGCTATAAAGAAATAAATAAAACATGTTATGCAAAAGTGAATTTATAGTTCATTTGGAATTAGAGATCTACCACCTTTTCAATCCATACAAATGCATAATCTTGTCAATTAAATATTATTGTTAAGGTCTAGTAGTATGTTAAAATCACTTTAAAGTGCAACTAAGGAAAATTCATGTGTGTTTATTACTCCTTAAGGGTCTATTAGTGGGTATTTTATTCAGATTTGTGTTGTAAAATCTGCATAAACTCAGCATATTGTTATCCCCATGTGTGCATTTGTTTGGTTAAAGCATAACAGCAAATCTCTATTTCTGCAACTTCTGGAAAAGTCAAGAGAACTAAAACAGTCCTAATTTTAATCAGATACAAACAGTTATCGCTGCAGAAGTGAAGAGCTGACTATTATGCAAATTGTCACAGTTAGTGGTCACCAAGCCATCACAGAAGACTGAGCAAGTCAATTATTTCAGATATTTCCAAAGACTAGTGAAGATGTATGTTTCTCATTTGCACCTTGTCTTATTCTTGCCAAAATATGAAAAATATTGCAGCCTAATGATACTTGTTGATATTTTATATCCAGAAGCTCCATTACTTGAGCTCATATCTAAATATAAATTATGTCAGAAAATCCCTATTAGCTTATGTTTTTACGGTGAAAGGAGAATATGCAAGATTTCTGGAGTACACTGAAATCTTCCATTGATGGAAAAATTCAGAGCATGAGATGCTTTAAGATTAGCATTTTGTACTGGCGTTTCCAATCAAAGTTTTCCTCTATATCCTTTAAAGACATAGATTTTTTTTTTTGAGCAGTGGCCATCTGTTACTTAGTCTCATAAAAATAATTTCCTCAATAAAAGGGCTTGCATTGTACAGGGTGAGAAATCACCTAACTCCACACCGATTGGTATACGAAGGACTGACTTTTACTTTAAAGAATAGCTCCAGCAGAGGCGGAACTGAAAACAGAAACATCTTTCAGTGTTTCTGCTCAAACCCCTACCGAGGTTAAAAAGCTACAACAAAGGAGTAGAGGTTTTTCTTTTTTCTTTTTTCCTATTATATTAAGCAAATATAAGATATATCTGAAAGCCAAGAGTCACTGATGTCAACAGAAGTTCTGCCATCTACTTCACTATGGGAAAAATTTCATCAGCAAGTTGTTTTTAAAGCTTGCTTTATTCTCACTGATATTCAAAGTATTTGTAACTAAGGTGGTGTATCTGGATTGCACAGCACTTACGCCATCGAGTACTTTGCAAATATTAACTAATTCATGCTCAGAGACCTCTTTGGAGGACAGTATTTTGTCTCCAGTGTACATCAGAGGACACCGACTCAAAGAGGCCAGGGCAGCTTTTACAGCTGCATCAGTGACAACGCAAAGCGGACACAAAACAATTCCATTCCAAGCATTTCTGTTGCTTGTAACTTTTATCCCTTCTTGCACAACTGTAGCAACAGCTACCGAAAGCGCAAAGCTACAGCTCACGAGGGACACGCACTGCTGCAAAATGGGAATGTGGCGGCTTTTGAGCAGGTAGCCGCCCCGCTAACCCAGCTCAGCCCTCAGCGCTTGCCCGCTGATAGGATGCAAGGCTGGAGGTGAGTCAGAGCTGTGAAACGGAGATGCCTTTCCCATCCCCACCAGTGCTATGCCTGATTTCTTCGGCTATTTCTTCCTCTGTATTTACTCTCCTTTATTACCTCCCTCCATAGAGATGTTGTTGATATTTTTCCTCAAACCTAARTGAATTTTATTCAAGACAGTAGGTCAAAGGAGGTAGTCACATCTAGTGAAATATTCTTGCTTCTGTACATCTTTGAAGAGCTTTTAATGAAGAGTAGTAACCTAGATAACTTCCAGAAATCACATGATGTTTATAGAGCATCTAGATCCAAACACGAAGGGTTATCAAAGGCAGTTATGTGGAGAACTAGTTTAATGCAGAAAACTCCCGTGTCTAGAGATCAAAGTCGAACCGGAATACTGATTGCAAGCAGAAATTAATTTGTTCCATCTCTTCATAGGATTCCTCAGATTCTGACACAGCCTGCCCATCTTTACTCAGAAAAGGCTCTACCAAGGCGGTGTGTTTGCACAAGCCCGAGGTGACTGTCACCGCTAGGTATACAGCAATTACTGCAGACTGCGGAGCAAGCAATACAGAGTTCCTCAACTCCCAGTGACATACACGAAGCCTGCTTCCTTCCTACGCCACCGGGTACGGCTCAAGCCAGTTACACTGGCTCCTCAGTTTCTATAGCATTTGAGATTCATCTACAAAAACATATTGAAAAGAGCAAAATCATTAAAAAYGTAAACTGGGGAGGGGCAGGAAATTCATGTTTAAAATGGGCATTCGGTATTTCCTCTCTGACTTGGGGTGCTGAAATTCCAGCCACAGCTATATGTCGGAGACAAACGGGCACTGCTGGGCTGCCTTTTCTTCAGACACCCTGATATTCAAGAAGCAATGTCAGTCTTCAAACTTCCTTGCTTTCCCTGGGCTGTCAGAACTGCGGCGTGACTTGGAGAGAGCTTTCAGCTGGTGAATAGACCTTTGCCACGACTCCTACGATCGCATTCACCGCAGAGTGACATTGTTTCCAAAGCTGGGGATGTTTTCCTCAGTTCCTCGTGGCAAGAGTCAACGGCACAAAGCCGGGCCTCCGCCCCCTTTCTCTCTGCCCGGGTAGCCAGCAGCGGAGAGCTGGCCCCCTTGCAAGCGCGAGGCGCGCGCGGCCTCGCCGGCGAACGCGGGGGCACTTCCACGCAGAGCCGCGGGGCCCCACAAGGGGCCTTTGTCCGGCCGTGCYGGTGCCCCGGCCAGGCCTTATCTGCGCAGGAAACGCCTGCTCCAACTGACAGGTAGGAGATTAAATCTACAGCTGCCGCAACACAATCTCCGCTCTGTTAGATAGGCTTTCATTGAAAGGCACTACAAACACATAATTTGTTTATGTTGTACCAGCAATCTTTGACAAAGCAGACTGTCTAGCTGAGACAAATGTGGTTAAACCCATTTATTGTATTATTTCTGCTACACAGAACAAGCTCTTAAAACGTAGAAACTAGACAAGGCACAAAGCTCGAGCTGTCTAAAGAAATCAAGAATAGATGACTTCTTGTTACACTAGCCCCCTTCACACACTGTAGCATGTTCTCTCCTGGAAAACATCTACTGTGATTTCTTTCTTTTCTCTTTCTCCCTCCCTCCCCATCCCCCCCCCTTTTTTTCTAAAGTGGGTGGTTCAATGATGTTTATGTTTCCAGGTTTTAAAGTTTCTTTTGTTTCCTCTAGCATCCCTGGATATAAAATGACTAAGTCAGTCAAARGATGCCTTCAGATTTAAGAAACAGGGRAATATTTTTGAGAGACTACTTCTCAAAGAAAGAATAATTTTCCAGACACACTGTCTGGTCCTCCTGACTTAATGCATGCTCAAATAGAAGTTTTGCCTGACTAATGAATGCTGGATTGCCCCCCGCCTCCCCTTCTCTCTGTTTTTTAATCATCAATCACGTATTTCTCAAAACATTACTTCATTTTTGTTACACCTTCTGCCTTATTTTAAAATAATATTGCTGGCTGTTTATTTCAAGTGAAAGGCACAGTGAACTGATAAATTAAGTGTTTATAAATCTGAGTTTTCAGATTGAAAACAACCTTTTTCACAATGCAAAGGCTGTATAAGAAAAACGTGTCCTTTAGGCTCTGGTTTCTTCTGGCCATGTATTACTCCCAGTAAACTCAGCTGCAGGAACTAACCGGGTACTGCACACTGCCTGAGATAAGGGCAACAGCTGAGTCCCGGGAGGAGAGCCTGGCGCGCCGCGGCAGAGCAGGACCCGCTCCCGAGAGCRCAGCGCGGCCCGTTCCAGTCCCTGCCTTCCACTTTTAGGAGGCTGCTCTCTCGCTGATCTGCGTATGCAACTCCAATTAATGTTACTGGGAGTTGTGTGCGCGCACGGCTGTGCTTAGCGACTGGCATATTAAAACATCCCTTCACTCTGGTGAAATTTAATAAATGAATGCTCCCCGTGTTACTGCTGTAGCTACCTGAGAAGGAAGATTTTGCAAATCACAGAATTGTTGCTCTAACAGTTAATCATAATTAAAAGGAACAGAAATAGAAAAAGTAGTCAACATCTTCAGGTTTTACCATTCAAGTTACTTCTATAGCCCTCTTGCCTCCCTGGGGCATTCTCTTATATACCCTTTTGCAATAKGCTGTCTTCCTTATTATTTTATTTAACCTTAATCATAACATTCATCTCTGCATTTGAGATGAAGCTGTACAGAGCTACCATACAAGCTGCCACTCAGAACATTCACTTTGGCATAAAATTAAAAAAGTATGCAATAAACTGGCTGAATCCATAGGGAATCCCTCAAACAGCATGGATAATGAGGGGAATCCATAACAGACATAAACAAACCCAGAAAGATGTCTGGGGCCAACATCATTATGTAAGATATATGCCCAAGATATATGGGCATACGTTTGAATGTTCAACTTCAAACTCTGCCTGTATTAGACTGATTGAATCTCAGCATGGGGTTCAGTTAATAAACAAACCTTGCCTTTGGAAAATATTTGGGACTGCAATTATGTATTATAGCCAAGCATCTACTACATGTGGCAYTAAGATACCCTTCTACTCCAAAGCTTTGTTACAACAGGATTGTAAAGAAAATTAGAAATCCGTATTATCAGAGAAATAGAYACAATTTTCAGGTTAGTGGCACAACTCGAAAGGCAGTTGTTATCCACAGACTGTATTTCACTCGATGCACCCGGGGCATATGATTAGAATTCACATTAAAAATTAGAGACCAGTTTGAATCTTTGGGCTTTGATTCACACTTCCCATGTTTTTTAAACATGTTACCCATATTCTCACAAAGGATACAACAATAATGCTAGCAAATCTTTTTGGTAATTATTAATTTCACTGTAGAATAGCTTTTTTGCTATGCTTGGCTTGTTAAAAAAATGCATTTTGCTCACCTCAGGGTACACCATTAGCCTGCATATTTGCTCTTTTCTTTTTTTTTTCAGGTTTTGTTTAAAGATTCTTCTTAAACTTGTACATTAATCACTGCTCAGAGGGTGAAAGAATTTGCAGGAGCAGCTGAAGTGCTACTTTTTTTTTTACAAAGTAGGAACTAGTTAGTGCTGGCACTTTTTACATCCGTTGGAGTAGGAGGAAATGGAAGAGACACAAAAAAGGAAAGGACAAAATTAAGAGAAGGGCGAGGGCTTGTTTGGTGGTACAATCACAGTCTAAACATACCAACTCAAAAACTGGAGTTCTTGTCATCGGGTCCCTGGTCTAGTAAGGGGCAAAAGCAGTCAATATGCTCGATCTTACATAATAAATATGTATTGAATAGAAGCATCTTGCCAAACTATGAGCTTTGTTGGCAGGCCCTAGTGACAGCCAGATCTAGAAAGTAAGTTGTCCGTGTTGTAGTTTTGGTCACTGGGTTGGGCAACAAGAAAGAAAAGGGATATACACACATATCTGCAAATATATACAAAGTAGAATATGATTTCCTTCTTGTTTTCCAAATCCCTCACTTAGTATTTTAATTTTCTAAGACCTATCTGGCTTTAAAACTTGCTGCACTCCTGGACAATCATCATTTGTGTGACTTTTTTGGACTCACAAAACCAGAGTTTCTTAAATGCACCCTGTGAAAAGACCACCTCTATCTCTGAAAGGATGTACTTGGAGCATGATGCATTTAACAGCTTCTCTGCTGAGTGAAGATGTCAGCAAGTCAGCTGCACTAATAATCATAGTGGTAGATATAGAGCAACAAAAAAACCTCATTTGGAAATCCCTCTATCACTCACATGTATTATTGCTGAATTTCTTTCCGACTCTTCTGTTTGCCAAATCATTCTGCTCTCCTTCACTTAGTCTTCTCTATCACTCTTCACCTTCCTTGCAAAATTCTTAGCACTTTCTCTCACTTCATCTCTTTTAGAGAGTATTTTCAATATAAACAAGGTTGCTATCTGGCAGGGAATTCTCCTTTTTAGGCCACCAATACCAGAAAAGTCATGCTCTAAGGTTGTCAATAAGCTTCCATCATGAGGAGGAAGACCTTAATGAAGTATATTTAGCTTTCCTGGTTTTTAGATGATCTTTGTCACAATTACAAGAAAAGCTTGGACATAAAAGTAGCATCCTATCAAGGAAATGAGGACATCCACAAACATCTATTTTTAAGATAGACATATGCAGCTGAAACAAATTAAATTCATGCCTTTGTGAAGCCTTTCTCATGCACTCAAGGGTCTTCATGGTAAACAACGCACTTCCTCAAACTTGCTGTTTTGTTAGCACACACTTGTCTCTGATTTCCTTTTGCAGGTTAGGTAAGAGTTTTCATGATGTAATATTCCTTGTCAGCTTAGATATATTTTTTTCAAAGAGACATTAGGGATTTATTTTCTCATTGTAAAAGTTATTCTTATCACAAAGTTCTGACCAAAAATATATATGAGAATAAGATTTCAATATAAGGTTTCTGAGATGTGAGAGTGAACGGGTAGACCAAGATTAATATAAGATGCACAGACCAGCTAATCTGTCAGTTTATTTTGGACAATATAGCTATTGTACTTGAAGGGAAATGGAGGGGAGAGGTGTGGTATTGTATTTTAAGGAAAGAGAGAGGAGAGGTTTTTCTTACTGTTAGGTCAGTAGTGTGCCTAAATGATTCAATGTCTAGGCTCTGAAGTTCAAGTTCATGCTTTTTTAAACAGCTCAGATGTCTATGTGATATTATTTCTATCTATCTGCTTGATTTTGCAGCTTAATCTACTGGCTCTCTGAATCCCTGTACCAGTGCCCTGGCTGGTGCATGTCCTGTACTATCGCTGTACTATCTGCAGTCCTGTTACAAACAGCACAGTGTCCATCTCGGGCATCTCAGCATTCATACTGTACTTTTTCCTTAAGCGCCAACCTGAGCTTGAGTCTCTCTCCTGGAAGTCTGGACTGTGTTCAAATCACTCATTCGTTTTCCATGCTCACTGTCTGCCTGGCTTTTGCTGTTACCAGTTGCTGCTCTAACCTGTGTGCTATGCATAATAAAAATCCTTCCCATCTGAGTTGTCTGCCATGGTTACTGGAAATCTGTTGTATGTAGCATTCCCAAGAGCCGTAAAGGAAGGTACTTTTACTGCCTTTCCTTAAAGTGAACATCTACCCTCACTGAAACCACTTCTAATGGTGACTATTAGTGCAACCTCCCTACCCTCCAATCAACTTTATGTTAATTTGCGTTTTACTCTGTCGAGTTTTGAAATAAYGGTTGGAGTATATGTTCCTCCTCACTTTTCAACCCTCACATTGAGGAAAAAAATCAGCTCCCTAATATTTCATAAAACTTCACCAGAAAACATAGTTAAGGTACTATCAGGTACTACCTGATCACTGCTTGCTTATGATGCTTTTTAACAGAGTTTGCATATTATTTTATTGCAYGCTTTGTTTGTAAATGCGCTTCTGAAATAAATGAAGCATTTACAAATATGATTAATCTACAGATTCAGAAGCACCTAATAAAGAAACAAATTACTGAGTACCTCATCCTTTCTCAGAGAAGCTACAAATACAACTTTCAAAAAAGATTAAAGTTGCATCTAACACTGTATAGCTGTATTTTTTATTTAATACTGTTATTTCAAATCAAATTTTTTCAGCAATTAAATTTCCTCTAAATTCCTGATTCTAGTTTCATTTACGCTGATATAATTCAGAAGCAACTGCAACGTATATTGTAAAACAATGCAGGTGTAAACACGGTGTATACGAGATCAAAATGAGGCTGTAATTGTACAATTTTTTTAAGTGTTTGGGTAGATCAATATTCTCACTCTTCTGCAGATTTAGGCACATCAGTACGAATACAGAAATACAAGTTGAAGATTCAAAGTACATTTAATAGTGCATTTTATGCCACTCACATTTTCAGTCAGACCACCCAGAGCAAAGAAAAAAAAAAAAAAAAAAAAGAAACCACAACAAAAAAAGCCCTCTGCATTGTTTGCAATAATATGGAAGGAAATTGAGTGTATATTCTCTTCTTCCTGTATTTTCCAGCTAGATTAAGCTGTTGTCTTCACAATTGCCTCCCAGCTGCTGTGACTTGTGAAAACAACAGACCCTGCTCTGTTGTCTGCAGAAAGCCTGGATTGTTATGAGTAACTTTATTGCAGGCACATGAGTGTGTTAAGACTTTAAAACACGCTCAAATGTCATGTGCACACCCAGTGACGGGCAAGAATAATTATGAAAAAACAAGAATTCTATGTCTACGAAACAGTGTCAGACAAAATGGGCCATTCATTGTGTTCCTTTGGGAATGCTCGGACTCTCCAGCCAGAAAACAAAAAAGGCACTTTTTTCCTGCCGTAGGCTGAATACTTAGCTTTGCCATCTGAGCCCTAAGAAAACATGGGCCCCCTCTCTAACTACTGGCTGGCCCGCACACAGTAAAAAGTATTAATGCCCCCCTTTTTTCCAGCAGTTCCCTCTGTGTAGGCTGTGGCCAATGTAAAGTCAATGCAAAGACAAAACAGTTTGCCTAACATTAGTAAAAAAAACATAACTCTTGTACAGTCTGAAAATCCTCTGACACACAGAGGTTTTATTCTAAGGCATGCCCCTCTCCTTCGGCAAGTTACCGTAGCTACTGTTAATGCTTTTAGCAGGTAATAACTGCTGCCTGCTGCTAGACTTCAAGCTTTCTAGGAGCCCACAGATGAGTCCAATTGTGCACAATTGCTAAAAATTATTATGTAACTGCCTAATTCACTACTGTCCCTGTTCCACAATTTGTCTTCCTAAGAAGAATCTGTCWGCCCCCAAAAGAATTAATTCAAATGAAAATGCAACACAGTTTAGCTCAACATCAGTTCATTTTGATACCAGGTTTTCCCCCACAGGTGGAGTAACTGCAGTCTCGTCTGGGCAGTGATAAAATACAAGCAAATAAAAACATTTCATGTGTTTTTTTAATAACAATTTAYGTTAGATACCATTTGACCAATGCGTATTTTAAAACAGAGGAATAACATTTCTCTCTCTATTATCTTTTGACCTAGCATCTATTCAGTATTTTCCAATAAGGGTTTATTCATCTTGAAATGAGCTGACCATTTCAATCCACTGTTAAATCTGAGCACTGTTTTACTCAAAATAAAAGCAATTCACTATGACTTGAARAAATCCTTCTGTGGTGCTCATAAAGGGGCCAGATTTATTTCTTATAGATTTGGCCCACTGTCTGAGAATATATTTGCAGGCTATTATTTGACTGTTTAGCCCATTTAACGTGGATTTTACCTYGCCGTGCTCGAGGCCAGCTAGGAAATGTGAAGACGATGGAACGAGGATTCTTGCCCGGCCCTGGCGCACGTGTGCGTTCAGACGGAGCAACAAGGAGGAAAACACAGCCTGGGTTGTACCTCCCGCTGCTTTATGGCTTGCCATTTTCTCCACTAAGCCTTCTTACTCTGTTTAGATAACATAAGGAGATTGTGTCTACAGCATTAAATGGTTTTCGAAAGGATAAGGTGCTTTAAAATTCACTTCTACCCTTCTTCAGGGCACAAACTGTGTCTYCTTGTTTGTACAGTATATACACAGCACCTAGCACAGTAAGACACTGATCCTGAACGGGGTCTCCATCAACTGTGCAAATACCAGTATTTGTTATGTTATAACAGGAGGTCATTTGGTTAACACCGGGTCGTCCCCAGATGTTGCAGAGGGTTAAAGATTAATGTGCACAGGTAAATTGTCTCTCCYTCTCTAGCATCCAAAGGAGACCAGTTTCAAACCATTTCTTGTCACTCTGAATATGAAAGCCCAGGGTTACCTTCAAACCTATATTTAAAGCAGAAGCATATATTACAATGAAATGAACCATCAGACCATCCATGAATTTGTTTTAACAATCCAACAACATCACCATTTCTCATTCATCCACTTAGCTTAATTTTCCTACCACTACTTTCACTGCTGAGGTTGTCTCTATTAAGCCATTTTTTGTGCATCATTAACTTTTAACCAGGCATCGATAGCTTTATTGTTTAAATTGCGTATGACTTTATTTAACGTCAGCATTTCTTCTGGCTCCTGACATGAAGTCACATTTTATAACTAATTAAATTGATCCCTGGGAAGCAAAAGCCACTAAACGGAATTATTCGTACCCATGTGTCAATATATTAAATCAAAGGGCTAATGAGTTGGGTCACTGCTTCTTTTATCTGAAAGCTATTGCAGAATAGAATTCATATCATCCTCTACTTTCTGCTTTAACAATCAATTTTATTTAAAGCAAAGGTAACTAATTAATAAATTTTGATATAGCTGTAAATAATAGAGTTAAGCCAGTTTTTACCACCTGCACACATGTTAAGGTCACTGTTTTAGGTGGAAAAAATTGCCTTGTTGATATAAGCTGTCTAAAAGTATATTTTTTGAACTCCCGTGTGCAAAGAACAGTACTGCTAGGTCATAGGAAGCTTCCAAAATGATCTAAAAGGTGTTTTGTAAGTAAACAGTTTTGAGAACTTTTCAGTTTTCAGCCATTTCTATTATAGGCGTAAATCAAGATGAAAATTTGCCTCTTGGAACTGACAATACCGCCTAACGATAGTGATTAAGAAGTGACTAAATTTGTCATGTCAGCTTTTCCTATAGCTCTTGCAGCTGCTGAGTAATATTTTGGATGCTTTCATTATTTACATCTGGACACTACTTTTAAAATTCATCACCTAATAACTCATACCACTCACAGAATTAGTCATAGGTCAGCTTTCTTTGACAAAATGCTTGCAGATTTTTCAAGAAAGCTATCTTTACTGAAGTTGTCTTCAGCTAATCTAATTAYGTCCTGATTGTTTAAAAATCCATGCTGAAAATCCCTCGTGCCTCAAAAACACATCCTACTGCTGATTTATTTTGCTTGAGATCCAATCGAATTCTCACRTTTTAAAACTTTTGGAGCGTCCCACCCAGGCCAATGCCTTCTGAAGCTTACTAATATTTATAAGCTATTTATAAGCGATAATCATGCTTGAAGTCAAAGGGTATGAAAAAAAGAAAAAATAATTAAGCAAAAAGGGTTCAAGTATCATTGCCTGCCTTTGCTTCAAGAGGGAAGCAAGACTGGGGGGACCACAGCTTTGATGCTGGAGCCTTCGCCAACCACGACCTCGCACCAGCTTCTGTGAGCACGTAAGTAGGCAGCGGCAGAAGGGAACGTCTTGGCTGACCCACACAACTCATTTTTTGATGTGGCTTGACATACACACAAGGAGATCAGAAAAGATGGTGAAATAACACTTTCTGTCATTCCTTCCCCCTCTTCCCCACTGCAAACAGGGCACAGGAAAGGGTTGTGACCGAGTCACCACCAGTTCCCTGATCTGCCTCTAGGGCTGCGCCCCTTACACAAAGCAAACTGTAAAATTATAAACTGGTTTAAGAGGAATACCTGAGTAACCATTGAAAGCAAGGCTGTGATTGTTCACTTTAAACTAATGGTTATTTTAACACATAATGGTGAATTAAAAATAGGATGGCAGCAATGTCCCTCTAAAACTCGGTTTTGTTGTTTTACCACTAAGATCAAATGCATCACAAGGAACACCACAGATGTTTTTAAAAAATGCATGTTCTTGTACCCACACATCATTTGCTTTTCCAAACAGTAAATTAGGGGTTTTTAGCAGGCACAGTGGTTCCCTTATAAAACAACTTTAAATAGTCACTTTTATCCATTTATAAATGGATACGCTTTGGAGGGTCAAGTATGTGCCGTTGTTTCACACCACAAATGTTTTCTTTCGTTTCCACTGGTTAAATGTCACGAGAGCGCTTGACCCCACTACAGACCATCATTCAGTACCTGAGGGAAACCACAAATATGGCTGTACCTGTGGCTGGCACAAGATCATTTTAAAAATAAAAGGTCATTTCAAAAGTGGGTTTTGTAACAGTGAGCCATTTGCATTTACACACATTAATTAAATGCGGACTGTCTTAACATTTATACTGTAGTCTTTATTCTTCTCAAATGTTGTCTGTCTTTAAAAATACATGAAATATTTTGAACTATAACAACACTGGCTAGTAGTTAGGTTAAACTATGTGACACCATGACTAGCCATTGAACTTCTGCAGATTCTTTTCCTTCCTTCTGACCTCTAGGGAAAAAAAAAAAAAAAAAATTGATACCAAGACGGAAGATCTACACAAATGGCTTTGGAAAAGGAGATAGTAATGCCACTAAAGAAAGACTTAAAACACAACTGTGCGGCAACTCTGTCAGCCACAGTTTCCTTGCAAAGCACAGAGGGGCTTTTGTGTAAGAAATGTTTTAGAAACATGTTATAGAATTATGTTGTTGCCTTAGTTCACYGCAAACAACTTTCAGACATGATGCTGGAGATGCCCTAGAAATAAACACTTTAGGATTGACAATTGCAACAAAATCTGCCCATACTAGTCAAACAAATCATGCTGTAACTGCTAGCAGCAGCTGTGTTTAAAAATGGTTGAACATAGTTAAAATGAAAAAAAGTTTGGAAGTTTGATTTAGAAAAGTTCAACTTCTTACAGATTACAATGACAACAACAGTCGGCAAAATGTGTGGGTACCCGAGGGAAGAAGGAGGAGAGAGAATTGTCTTCCCAGAGCAATATGGTTCACTTCACATTACCCAGCTAATGCAGTTTGACCAGTCTTATAGTTAATCATGGAGAGATCTGCTTTTTCAACTAAGCTACCTAGCAAAGATCCTGATGGTATAGTTGAAGTTCAATACTGCCCATGAGAAAACAAAACATAGGAATAATGTAAAATTTACCACTAACTAGTTAGTATCAGCCAAAGAGAATTTTGGGGAAATGTATCTGTCATCACAYGCAAAAATTGGTTTAGCTTATGGGTTTGAAGGGATCTGCAAAAATGGAAAATGGCCCTTACWAAGGATTTTTCCAAATTCTTTTATAAGCTGTCTTTCACCCAATCATTGCAAAATGATCTAATTAATTAATTTAAATACTAAACAGTTCTGTAGTGACCTGCTTTTCAGTAATGAGGAACCTGGAGCATGTGATCTAGAAATAATTTTAGTTCCTAATTGTTTAAAAATAAAATCACCCTTTTATCTGATTCCTTCATTTTGGGGGGAGGGGGAAGGTACAAATATTAGTCCCAAATAACTTACATTTTGGGTGTCAGTATTAGAAGAAATTATTCAGGACCACAAGTCCATAAGGAAATCGTAGATAGAAACAAAAAGCTCTGTCATCGTCACCAGTTGTTTTTGGGGGAGAAAAGTGGAAAGGGAGGGTTTGCAGATGTTAAATGCAAGCATGCACTAATAACCATTAAAATGGAAAAAGAATTG
The DNA here is from genome assembly GCF_003343005.1 of Rhea americana. Taxonomy (NCBI): domain Eukaryota; kingdom Metazoa; phylum Chordata; class Aves; order Rheiformes; family Rheidae; genus Rhea; species Rhea americana. The sequence goes on along the minus strand of NW_028186634.1, from coordinate 2,073,511 downwards.
CTCACTAACATGTTAATGCCAATACTTGAAAAGAATTTTCCCCCAGTTCTTGCCAGTGATTTCACTGTTATGCCATTGCTGTTACTATACCCCAGTGGAAAGTGATTTGTTGATATCCCCTTAGGTCATTCCAAGATGTATGGAGCCTACAGCAATTAGCTACTCATGTTTCTGTCAGTTTTCTGGTGCTAGACCTTCTTTTTCATGAGTTTTTTTCCCTTTTCATTTAGTGTAGATGCTTGCAGTTCTCTAGCTCTGAGCTATACAGATAACAATTAAGCTGAAAAGCTTGAAATCAATATAGTTTTCTTTGTACTCTAGAGCTAGCACGAACGATTTCTGAAGGCATCTAATAATCTGCATGAAGGCAGGCAGAGAAAATGTGGTAAGAAATATGAACTATTTATGCAAATTTTTATGATTTATCTTGGCATTTTTTTGCATATGATTTTCTCTAAATGCGAGCTCTCAGTTGCCTACATACATGGATGTAACCCATGTGTGAATTTTACAAACTTTCGTTACATTCAAAATTGTAAATGCAAACTGCAAAAGGACAGGATATCTTGATCTCCCCCTTACTTTGGAATCTGTGTTTTCAATTCTCTGTCTGTGCGCATTTATTACTGATTCTCACAAAACTTAATAAAACCATTATTTTATTCTGATTACTTATAAATGAACWACCTTTTGGGATCCACATGGTTTAGGTGCAATAAAATAGAGGTGCATATTAACCTAGACAATTTGGTGCCTCATTTGCAGGTGCACTTTGGGATTAGATGTCTAAATGATTTCACCTTCACCTGAAAATAAATGGTTGGAATAAATTGCTTCTGCCATAAGCTGTGTCCTCAAAATTGCTGGAGTAAAACCAGGCCAGTCTGAGAAATATCAAGACCTTAAAATATGTCAGTAAGATGCTCAAGATAGCTTAATAATATTTAGAAAGCAATAATTGCATTTGATATCTGTGGCAAGTTGAACATATATCTTTCTGAAATATACATAAAAGCTGATCTTAGATGAAATTTATTTTCAACCTTTTCATGAGTGAAAAGAAGGATAATTAAAAAGCAGAGCTCTAGGAAACTCGGTGATTTCATTTTGCAACGATTCGTACAACCACTTTTTTATTTTTGCATTGAATTACTCAAAGTGAAGCAACAGCTAGCTAGCTAGTCCAAAGTCAGAAATCATGCCAGCCTCACATGAAAATCTGCTTGCAGACCGCTAGATAGATTCTAGTCAAGTCTGAAGCTAGCAAGTTAATCTTGCTGAGGGTGTAATTAAATTAAAAGAAATCCAGCAACAGTTTAATATTACCAGCATTATTAGTGGTTGGTTGTAAGGCAAGTAATGATAAAATATTCCTCAACTACTACAGAAAACAGAAAAGAACTGAAGGGTTAGACACACTTACTAAAAGATACAATTTGGGCTTTTCCTAGTGCAAACAGGCATGCAAACAAATTTTCCAGGCCACTTTCCAAAAGCCTCTGAGAATACAGCCTTAAGTGAGTACAGTTTTTCATGAAGGATAYGGAACTGACAGGCTAAAAGCTGGAAAACTTAAAGCCAGGTATGCAGTAAAAATATTACGGGCAGTGAAAAAAAAAGATTAAATGAACTGGTCATATCAAAAAATTAACTGAACTGGCAGTATTTCATTTCTCTACCTCTGTAGCATACAGCTTTTTTACCTTGCATGAATCACAACGAAGCATCAAACTCAGAAGACAAGAGGCAAGTTCATTATATACTCAAAAAGAACTGACAAAAATGACTCGCTTTCTGTCAACTGCTCCCATTCAAAGGCCTGAATGAGCTGGCTTTATGAATATGGGGTACTCATGGCAGCTTGCACAGCCAAGTATGCCTGCAACCAGATATTTCCTATGTGAATAACTAGACGGGGAATTTTCAAAGGCTTGTAGTAAGCAGTTTCAGCAGCAAATTCTCTCAGCCCTTAGTCACATGTTCCTTAAAAGGAAATCATTAGCAATCTAAAAACTCCCTTTCTTTAGTGTTTTCCAATGTATGCTCAGTGTAGTGGCACCCTCTAAGTGATACTAACCTATGCCTGAAACAGCAACCAGTAAGTTCATACTCTCTTGTAAAGTACAATATAGGCACATTTAAGAGATACTGTACACGTTCCCCAGCCCGTATCTTCAGCAGCATTAGGACCCTACTCAGCAGATGAATAAACCCACATTCTAAAACATTTTAAAGAAGTGGTCTTCTGAGCCTGGCATTCAGAGTCGGGTTATCTGTATTCAATTCCCAGCTCCACCCAGGCTTCCTGTGAGACTCTGAGCCAGTCACTTAAGTGTCTGAGTTTCTTGCCTGCAAAATGGAATAAATAATACTTCCTTTCTATAACCCTTCTTTCAAGTCTTATCTAGTTAGATTTTTCAGTACTTCAGGGACAGGGACATCCTTTGCTTCTCACAAGTAATCATGACTGAAGAGCCTAGGGTCATTCAGATCATGACAAAACCCCCAGCACAATGAATAGGATTGACCATATGCCAATACCATTCCAATAGCCTAAAACTCTCAGTTCAGCTTTATCAGTGCCTTGCAATTAATTGTGCCAATATCAGAAAAAAAGAAAAAAGAAAAAAACACTTAGAGTTGAAACAAAAGGATTATGTGATTTTAAAGGAATCAATTGCTAGTTTTGCAGCGATCTAGACTTAATGTCTCCCATATCTAATGGTTTAGCTTTGCAAGGATATTGAAGAAAAATTTTAAAAAMTTTTCTTTTGGTATCCCTGTCCTTTCAGTTGTGCCCACTTGCTAACAATAAATAGCAACACCAGAACTGCATGTGTTGTTAAATTGTATTTTTAATCTTGGTTTTCTAGGGACACATAGAAACTACATGAGTCCTTCTTCCTCATAGTTTATATTGTCACCAGTTATCCCCGATAAAAGCACAGTCTGATACAGTACAGCTGGGCAGAGTTTATTCAGTGTGTGTGCGTGAAAGCAGGAAAAATGGGACGAGATATGCTGTTATACCACCCAGAGGATCCAAGGGATCCAGTTTAACCGAACTGCTGGAATTTGGGTTTGATTTTATCATTTAGGTGTGGCTATGTTTTAAAAGTAAGAAATGAATAACATATAATGCAATAGAAATGCTTTTAAAGTAAAAGGCAGTAACAATAGATCTCTTCAGGCACCTCTACTSCATAGAAAGATTTCAGTTTCTTCAATATAATACCTAGATCTTTGATTATACTTTTCACCTTCAAAGTGCTTTTAAACAATGAATGACTTAAACAATCTGTGTGATAAACTATTTTCATCCATAACCACAGCTATGAATAATAGCCTGATACTACTGCATGTGCAGAAGTGGCCTTTCTCAACAGCAAGTCAGAACTGAGAAAAGCAGGAAGAAGGAAGCAAGGAAAAAGGGCAGAGGGGACTGAAAAGCAGTTAGAGGAAAAAGGATTTCCCAGAGAAATCCATATGTCTGCAAATAAAAGTGTCTATTTGCACTGTGTCTATTACACCTGCAAATTTTTCTCATTATTCTACCTAAAATTGGCCTCCTAATAATTATATAATTAGTCAAAAAAGCACATATTATTATAAGCATATCAGACTAGAGCTACTCCCCAGTAAAAATTTCAGCCAGCATAAAAGGATGACCTATATAAATACTGTATTTCTTATTATTCAGAACTAACTTTCTTCATTTTTCCAGTTTTTCCCATCACTCTGCTTAATATTTCTGTATGTTTTTTTGCCAAAACAAATCCAGTATCTTTGATGGTATGATCTGTATATAATACACTTGTGATTTTTCAGTTAAAGAAGCTATCCCAAACTCAAGGGTGTTAAAACTTTTTCTACTGCAACTCCATACTTTCACTTTATACCCATGTGCATTCGCATATGCATTTTAAATACATCTCTGAAACACCAATAATCCCCCTTTGAAGTACTGAATGGAAACCAAAAGATCAGACATTTTCAGCTTTGACTTTTCTTTCACTACAGGAAGCATTCTGAGACCATAATTTGACAGAGATTTCCCTTGTCTTTCAGTCCTGAATTGTTTTCCACAGCAAAACCTACTTTGCAAAGGCAGAATTTTTTTGGAGCTGCTATCGAGTCACAGTTCATGGATCAGCCAGTGGCATGAACATTTCAGCTTCACTATCTATTTACTTCTGGAATACAAATAATGAGTGACATGAGAAGCCCCAAAAGCGCAAGGGCTAATATGGTCTGGTCTTGAACGAATCTGTGACTTCGGATCGCTTGACTTCTCTAATCAGGTGAAAGCTCCAACTGAAGCTTTTCCTGTGGTTGGGGTAGAAGAACTCTGTCCTTTTTGGAGTCTCTCATCCCCAGCAACAAATTGCCACATGGCAGCTTTTCCTAGTAAAGGAAGAGGTAAGAAACCCTACCTTCCTGAAAAACTCCTTTACCTCTGCTTAGCTGTCTGCTTGCACAAAGACTGCAGGACTTTAGTTCTCTTTGAAACCTCTATCCTTCCAACAAATTCAGCTGAAACCAACCAACAGGTTAAAAACACACACATCCTCCCTCTCTCTTATCCCACCCCCATATAGCTGCATCAACCTCATTTCCGGAGGAGAGCAGGCTAATGATGCAAATACAGTACATTTCTTTTCCACTCAAAATGCAACACTGGCGTCTCTAGAAAGTGAATCTTTTCTCCTGTTGTTGCTATGTCCTATAACCAGGTCTCTTCCCAGTACTCACTAATATGCGAAGGAGAACACTCGAAATACAAAACTTTTCAAGAAAAAAAAAAAAAGAGTAGATTAGAGCTCCTAAAATGTTAAACCCCAGTTCACAGTGCAGCTTGGGCAATGTAAGAGCTCACTCCTCCTCAAGGTGGAAGATCTTCACCCTGCAGTGCTCCCTCTGCCATTTCCTTCTTCCCTCCTTTCTCCTCCTTCCCTGCTCCCAGCCACTAAGTCCCATCCTCTCTTTCTTGAYAGTTCTGATGCTCCCTTTTCTGTGAACCTATTTTACCCATTAAACTGGCAGAAGCTTTGGGGCCTTTCCAGACAGTTCAGTGAATGGCAGTGGGAAGTGAGAACTTCTTTGCTGATCGGTTATAGCAGGTCACCCTGTCTTCTAAAACCGAAGTCTCAGYTGCACACCATACAGGCATAGCTCTCTAGGTCACTGCAGTGTCAATTATAAGCTTGTCCACTGGATTCTTTGCYGCTAACAGACTGCAGCGACCAGGCTTACTTAGCTACCCCAACTTGCGTTGTTGATGTCGATGTTGTTGACGTGGGTCCCAAAGAATGCATTTTGCCTTCGTKTCTCCACTTGAGGCTCTCCCAACTCTGCCTTTGTGATTTCAGCTGACCTACAAATCACTTACATCCCAAATACAGCTTTCTACCCTATTCCTATCCCATTCTGTTCAGTATTCCATGTCAGATTATTTCTCTGATATTTCCTTTGGAGTGTTCAGCCACACTAACCTCTGCCAAAGCTCCTACTACTTATCTTTCTGTTCATCTCTCTCTCCGAAGAGCTCAGTGACTTACTGCCACATCAGAGGTATGTGTAGATAGCTTGCAGTRCAAGGTTGTGGTATGTCTCTTTTATTTCAAATCAGAAGTCCCAGATTATACTCTCAGATGTAGCTATTTTAGATGCATGGTACCAAGGCAAGTAATTTTAATTTTGTAACTTTATTTTCCAAAACCTAMGGTAAAAGTATTAATGATCACCTTGGTGCATAAAGGGTTTGATCAAATCTATAAAAAAACCCACAGTATCTTCACAGAAATGTAATCGAATCACACTGCTACTGATATCGTCACTTTCTGCTGAGATGAATGGAGATTTCAGGAATTTTAGTGCTCCCTGTCATATCGAAAGATTGCTCTGATGTGTGAGGTATCAGTCAAAGAGCCAGGGAAAACATAAGACATGATATATGAATGAATACCAAGCGCAACAGTAATACACTACTTTAAGTTAGGTCTTGCTTAAACATGAGGGTTAAAAAGCCCTGTTGGGCCACTGTAAAACTAGGCCTACACCAACATGTTTCTTCCAAAGTCCTGGCCTGTGAACGTATGCTAAGTCTAGATCCCCTCTCAGATGGGGCCTGGGCTCTCCTCCTCCCACCACATATGCCGGCTTTGCCTTCCAAAAGAAGCCTGCGGAGCTGAGCAGGACACAAGCCATGGTGCACACCAGTGCRTTTCCTGCAGTGGGATGATAACAGCACCACGACTGTGGGGCACACGAGCAATTTAGGCACATTTTCTGTGCAGCCAGGACATGGGTGGGATAGACATCCCAAGACAGAACTGCAAAGCATGCAAACTAAGCCAGAAAGAGACAGTCTAGAAGTAACAGTCCAAGAGAAGGAGCCAATAAATGGTTTCCTTTGAGGGGTATTGCAAGGTTCTGAGACTTTTCTATGATATTTTTTTTCTTTTAAGCATCACAAAGAACAAAACAAATAGATTCCCCCCCCCACCAGTTGCTGAGCTCATTTCTCGAATATAACCCACTTTTTCTCTGTAAAACTGGTTAGGAAGCTTGCCCAGTTTCCCTAGAAGTAAGATCATTGAATGCAGGTGAGTCATTGTAAGGAACTGGACTGATGTGGTTATGCAACTAGGAAGCCTTTTACATTAAAAACAGGATTGACCATAAACCTATCAATGAACACATGGAAAAAAGTACAAACTGTCAGAATAAAATTATGGAGCAGAGATAAAAATTAATAGTGAAATATTTGACAAAATGCCAGACTTTGTTCAGACCCAGGTTACACCTCCTTCCTAAGATATACAAAATAACACTGTATGTTTAAAGGCTAATTGTTTCTAGCTGTGAATTATCAAAATATAATTTAAAATTTATGGATTAAATGTGGAGACTATAGATCTCTGTTACTTTAGTGATACTCTAATGAAATAAAAGCACTTCTGTTGCAGGTATATTGGTTAGAACACTTGCTCCCTGAGTACTGAGCAATAGGAAAAGGAATGAATGAGGTGAAATTTATTTTCCAAAAACATAATTTCAGTCTCCATGTACTTAAACCTGAATTGTTTTAGTGAGTGGCATATATTTGATTTAGATATGACAATTGGCAACAATGCTAGAAAGCATTTGTTTCACAGAGCTCGTGCAGGAGATGGAAAACACTAACTAAACCTCAAGAGTGCAAGCATAACTAACAGAGGTACCTGAGAACTACCTCAGGTGACAGATTGGCTGTTTCCTCAGAAGAAAAATCTCTCAGTAAGATCTTCCTTCAAAGTATCACATAGTTTATTCAAAGCACATCATTAAAACTTCAGACAAAACTCTGGCTGGTAGATTTGTAGAAAACAATTAGGATAAGAGAAAACATAGAACTGGAAATAAAATCTTTTGCATTCTGGTTTCTCTGACATGTACAGACTCACTACAGAAAGGAAAGAAAACAGTATTCTGGTCAGTCAGAAGACTCTGTTTCTAAGTGAAATGTGTGCATATCCAGAACAAGTAATTTTGTAAGCCACCTAACTTAATGACTGTTTGTTTCCTATCGTTTTGCATGAGATACAAGCTCAGAACTTTGTTTCTCTGACGTCTATTAAAGTATAAGCTCTGACCAAAACTCTTCCAGAAGTTAGAGTATTTTAACATCTCTTTGCCAAATATATTTCCAAGGTCCAATTCAGAGAGAGTTTAGACTGAAGCCTTTCCTTCCATGGCATTCTGAAAGGGTTTCTTTATCAGGTCACTAATTTTCATGAGACTTGAAGGACTGCATATCTTTTAGGCTTCTCCCTATATCTCAAATACGGTTAAGATTRTGTGTCCAAAAATTATTAAGTTGGAACACTGACAGGCAGACTGATAGCATAGTTGTATGAAACTCTCTTCCTTAGGAAACTGGGGTAAACATTGCTTTTTTCTTTACTCTAATAAGCTCTAGAGTAAACTCTAGTCCTCTTTAACTAAATGCTATGACAAACACTGGAAAAAATAGGCAGGCTGACTCTCTGAACACCATTGCTACCATTTGATGAAGGTAAGCTGTGAAACAGTAATAAACATTCCACATAAGACAAAGAAGGCCGCTAGTAAACAGAGGACAAGAAGTGGGGAGGAGAAGCGTAGCCCTGAGTCAAAGTGTTCAGGTAGGAAGAATGTAGGAGAGAAGTGTTGATTATTCCTTGTTTCTTCAGTAGACTCTGATATGCTACTTTTATACGATTAACATTTCATGCTGGTAACCAGACAACAACGGAGCAAAAGGATAGAAGTTCATTCTTAGTTGAAAACAGTGAGCTTGCGTTCATCTTCTTTTTTTTCTATTGTAGTTTTTAAAAAGCTAAGTTAAGTACTGGGGAGCCATGGCTTAAATACTCTCTGCGGCGCTTYACAAAAGCCTCAGTGAAATCTGGGTCCTGTCATAGCATGACAAGAAGATAATCTGTGTGGGACCTTCCTTTCTGATTAGGAGGTGCTTTCTCTTAATCAGATGGAAAGAAAGTCTCTTGGTAAGAAACCCCTCCTCCTCCAGAGGATGGAAACAAATCTTTAGAGAAAGGCTTAGTCAGAATCTGCATGGAATCCAGGTTAAACCATTTTCCCTGGGTCTTATAACAGCACCAAATGCCCCTGCATATATGTGGCCCCTTAACCTTATCCAAAGCAGAATTTTAATCCAGGCAAGATTTCAACCTGCAATATAGGCCTTTGTAGCATTAACATCTGAATGTTCCTGGAAGCTGCAGTTCATCAAGTGTTATGTATTTTGTCATCTCTAGGGAGAAAGGAAATAAATAGGTGATTCTGAGCTTGACAGCTGTAAATCTATTAACAGGATGAAGGTAGATGTACTATTTCTATTTTGTGGAGTTATTCCTGATCTGCACAGATATAAGTAGGATCCATGTCAGGCTTGTGATTTTTATCCAATTAGAATTCCTTTATTTAGTAAAACAAACAAACAAACAAAAAAAAACAATATAAGTTTATTGATCTACTTTCATTTCTCTCTCCCTCTCTCTTCTTTATTAAAACCTCTGGCATTCTTTGTAATCAAAATTGCCCCCCCCCCTTTTTTTAGAAATATTTTAACAAGCTTTTAATACTCTTTTAATACTTTTTACAAATCCCAGTGAAACAAATTTAAATAGTGCTTTGCACTTCTACCTATTGCTATCATTCCCTTCTTCAGTACAGAAGGGCAAAGCAAGAGTGTCTCAAAAGAAAAAAAAAAATAGGCAAACCAAAATGGAGTCCTACATTCTATTCCTGTGATCCATCATCCATCTCATGCTTCTCAGAAAGCTTTTTTTTCTTTCTTTCTTTTCTTTCTTTTTTTTAATAGTATCTCTGGAACTTTTGATTCTCTTTACAGCTAGAGCACTAACTATATAATGTCAGAAGCAGCATTCTATAAGAAGCTCTAGTTGATTTTTTTTTAAATTTTATCCCTTTTACATTCAACAACTCTTCTCAATCCAACAAGCTTCTTCTGTTGAGGTCACTCTACAGCTGCTACTGGCATCTCAGTTTTCGTAAGTGTACGTGCACCAAGTCCTGAGACTAGGCTATGAGCTCTGAGGCCATATACCCCAAAGCTCCTCCATGAGCATCCTCATGAATATGTTCTGACAGAGAAGAATCAAATGGACTATTTGTTTGTCAAGASGCTTTTGGATTTGTTTTAGAATAGGGAAGAAGCCTGAAACCACGTAGTATTTCTTTACAAAGAATGTTTGCTAATGGTACCTATAACATAGTCAAACCTCTTGCATTGGAGCAGTTCATTTTTTTCTTAAGGTAACAACAAAACTGGCAAAACTGTGKCCAGAAAAAATAACTGCGTTTTCCACACTTCAAAAAAATTGCATCATCTTGTCAAGTCATTCCCCACAAACCACACCAACTACCAATAACACAAGAGTGACCTGAGCCCCACAATTAAAAAAAAAGGAGGTGGGAGGGTTAAGTCCTGCTTCTTGGCTGGACTAGCGTTATTAGACTATCTGAAAGGCATCAGAAGGGTCTGCTGGGTCTAAATACATACTTAAATATGTAGTGAGAGGTTTATGAAAAGCATACCATACCAGATATGTACTAATAAGCTTTACATATGCTGAACCATTTATCTGAACGATTTTAATTAATATATTTACAAGAAGGCAGTAAGCACTAAGGAGGAGGCCTATTACTATATGTGAGAGAGGGAAACAGAGACAGAAGAGACACTGGAGAAGTAATTTCTCTGCACCTTTTGGAAGAAATCTTTCCTTGGGCTAAAGAGGTGATGACTTTTATTGCAAACCTAACCCAAAATGAACACAATTCTTTCTTAATTTTTGGTTAGCAGGACCTTTAAAATGGCTACTTTGAAAAGAAAAATTACATCCTTGTAATTTTTATGTATGTTTATGTAAAATGAAAGTGGCAGTTCCGTGTTAATAAACCTTGCTTAAAAAAAAAAAAAAAAAACAGTTGCTGAACTATGGTGAGTAATTAGCCCCTTAGCATCCCCTTTCTCCAGGAATGCTTCCTCCTGAGCTGGCTCTTTTAAATAGCTCCAGTCCTGGCTGCCTTTGTTGAGCTTGGAAATTGTGCACATATGAGAGAAATTAAGCCCTCATTTAACAGGGACACATGCCTGTCAAGTCCAGAGGAACAAAGGCTGGTCCCTGGGGGCTACTCAGCTCCCTGAGGCTGCCACTCATTCTGTTAGCAATGCTTACCCTTTACAGATTATGTATAAAACCCAATAAATCATTTCATCTGCTCTGGTTAATACACACATGAGCCTGGGACTTTCTTCAAAGTATTTTCTCTTTTGCCTGCAACACCATTGGTTTTATAAGAGGTGACCTATGTTTGCTAGAGTGTAGCCAGATTTTTACTTTTAAATAGTAGCATTAATGCCTGGGTAGTAAAACTGAAACATTTACTGTCAGAAATAAAGACATTCGATGCTACATCTATTTCACACAGGAAATGCTTTATTGCTCTTTAATGGTCAATAATCATCAGTGTCTATTGTATAAATTACTATTATACTCTGCTCCTCCTAAAGTTACAGCCAAAATGTATGTGTATTTCAACTGATAGTAAAACAAGCCGGTAAATAAAATGACAGATGTGTGGCTTTGCCTAGGAAGAGAGTCTTTTCTCAATTAAAACAAATCAAATAGAAAAGTAATTTAATGAGGAAATCATTTTGTTTTTTTTCTTTACTGTGTTATCACAAAGATGTATCTATACTGTTCTCAATAAAACTAAAGAAAAAAGACTGATGATTAAAAGATACTAATGACATAAAGTGATAACAGAAGAAAATACAGTGCAAAAAAAAATTCATATACCGTATCACCTACCTCCAAGAACTCTAGAACAGATGGGTACAATTATCCTCAAATATAAATGCACACAGTGCAGAGAAATATTTTACCGTGAATTAAAAAAGCAAAATGAAATGCTGCCACTTCCACATTGAGCTTTTTGTTTTTAAAGAGGGCCTAACTCTGTATTTCCAGTATTAGACTGACATAAGTGGAGAGAAAATGAACAACACCAGCCAAGGAAATGGCACCCTGCACTGCATTAAATGAAGCAAAACTCTTGCTAACTTGTGCATGAGTTTTTCCTTACACTTGAGTGTAAGATTAAGCCAATGAAGACAAGTTAGCAGTGTAAAATAAAAAGAAATTGAAGTGCAGAGTTATATCTTCTTCCAAAAAGATTTTTAAAGCAGTATTTCAATGTTTGCTATTACAAGGGCTTCTTTTTGTTTTGTCTACTCGTCAATTTTTAACTAACACATTGAAAGCAGGCCATTTCTTAGGCAACAATATTACGCTTTGTATTTAAAACCACAAAATAAAGAGGGCTGACTGTTCTGACAGCTTTAATCCTGATGATACTGGGAGCCCCAAGTAAAAAGAAACTGGTACAGCATGGAGTTTTCCCTGCTCAGCAGGCAGAGAAAAAGCAGTTCTGGATTTGATAAGTAAAACCAGATACAGGCAATGGTTAGAAGTTAAGCATTGCAATTAATAGGAAACATCAACAGTCCAATGAACTTGCCTATCCATGGTGTTTTTGAGAAGGCCTTTTCTCCCACCTTGTTAGATACTAATCCACTCTACAACAGTCATGATTTTTTTGCATGAAAGAAAACGCTTGTTCRTGCTCCTCTGCCTTTCGAGGGGAAAAGAGAGAGAGGATACAAAGATTCCAGCTCCCATTTACATAAAAGCCAGCATAYTGTTATTATTAATTCATATTTATCACAGCAAATTTGTGTGAAGGTAGTGCTGAAAAACCCCTGACAGGGTCAGACCTCAATATGAGGTGCCTTACAAATACAAAGATGTGGCCCTTGTCCTAGAAGATCTGACAATCAAAGGAAACCACTGTGATAGTGATTCCTCCCAGTTAAAAATAGCAAGCATCAGTAAAACCAAAGCTCAGCCTTAGATTGTACCCAAATGCTATAATCAGGTACACATTACAAACAAGATACTAACAAATAATTATCTTATAGGAACGAATTCCTATAAATAAAACATGATACCATTGTACCATGCCCTTGCAGCCTTAGAAGTGGCAAAAATGCATCAAATAACCTATTTCTTTGAAATAAAAATTGCACAATGTCTACACGTCTGTGTTGTTCAACTTAATACGGATCTCCACCGTAACTACACAGAATGCACTACTGAATAACTGAATGAATGGAAATCAAAAAGCTAGGAGAGTAGGTCCCATGAAGTAGTAACAATTGAGAATGATTCTGTAAGTATACATAAAAATAAGCCCTATCATTAAAAATAAGCTTGTCATAAAAGTGATTGTAATTATGGAAAAATTCTGACTAAAGCTAATCTGTGTGAGTAAGGATTGGGCCTAAATTCAAATCCCTGGTCGAAAGGTCATTAAATAAATGAAAGACTTAACTTCAGCAGATTTTGGGTCATTCCTAAATGCCCACGTTGGATTTACCTGGTTAATAGAAGATCTGTTTTCAGAATAGGACATAAGGAAGCATTATTTTGGCTTTTTTTCCCCTTGCAGCTTAAGCAGTATCGATGGAGGCTACAGAAACTCTGAGCCACTTTATCCACCTACTCTTTAAAGATCAAAATGCAAAATGTTGCCGTGAAAACGAGGGAGAATATGCAAAGGTGTTATACGCTATGTATGCCACTGACATAATACTTTAATAGGATATGCTGTAATTTCCTGCAATTAATATCTTAGCAGAGCTATAAAGGCTTTTTTCCAGAATTATACCATTGCGTTTACAACACTAAAATTAATGTTGTGTCAACCTTTCCATTATAAGCCCCCTTTTTCAGAGGTTTATAACTTGGCTGTAAAAATATACTCTGGCCTAAAATGTGGCACGCAAGATCTCCATTTAGAAGCAGCCATTTCGATTAAATAAAAAACATTATTTAACAGATGTTTCAAGTAAGTCTTTTGAATGCCCTAGAAAACATGCCAGGGATCACTAAGAAATGTAGGCATTCTTTGAGCAGAAAATTATTTTCTCTTCTCGATAAGCCACTGTTCAAAGGATGTCTCACAGTCATAGAAGTTGTTCCTTACCTGTAAGAAAAACACTTGGATTTGGGAAACTACAGAACTCTTCAGTGAGCGCAGCCTCCCCGCTTGCCTCTTTCTGGATGACAACGTCTATCCTTCTGGTCACCACCGCGACCACGCGAGAGGCTCAAGCTAGCTGAAAKGGTTTTTGTTTCGGGCAAGGCAGAGGGGGAAAGGAGCGGACAAACATTTCTCTGGCTGGCTGAAGCGAAGCTATAGCTGAGGAAATAAGGTTTGAAGAGGGTGGATTCACTCTGGCTCAGAACTCCATCAGAGTAAAGGAAGCCAAGTGATAACTTTGACAAAAAAATCATGATGGAAAGGAAGACCAAGAAGTTAGAGAATCACCCTATCCATTCTGAAACCACAGATTTCAGAGCTCACTAATTTCATATAAGATCTGGAACAAGTCACTTAGGGAACTTAAGTGCCTAAATTAGGAGCCTAGATTCCCTGTCTAATCAACAGTGGGTAATTCAGAGCACCTGGACTGCATTATATATGGAGCCAAAACTCCCAATTCAATCACCCAAATTAGATATCTAAAATTAGATGCCTCCAAATATCTATATGCTTTTTATTCTACCTCCAAAGAGTTTTGTGAGGATAACACGCTTAAGCTTGTGAGACACTCAGATACTCTACTAATAGAGATGAGTATCCTGAAAATATATCACAAATAAAATTCAATGAGATGTAATAGGCAAAGCCAGAAAAGTGAGAGTAGAGATCTGCAATAAAAATCACTTCTTCGTGTAGCAAAAACAAGCACCAGATACCCTCCTCTGAAACAGAGATTTTTTCCTAGATTTCTAATTTATATTTACATTATATAAATTGCTTTGTCAAACAAGGAATCTCAGTCTCTGTTTAGGCTACAGGAATACATTGCACTATCAGTTTTATTTTGTTACCYGTAGCAAACACCCACTTAAGGCTGTTGTATATTAGCCTTCACACTACTCATTTGTCCACCTGATCTATATTTTAAAGCAACTACATGTTCCTCCACCTGGCTAATCTCTACTTCACAGAATAAAAATGACTAATATATTACTTTAAAATAAAATTCCCTAGCTCAGGGGTACCCTTACACGTTGTGGGGCGGTGATATGTCTCAAGATGGATTTCACACTTCACCATCAACTGTGAATTTCTTTGCTTTTATTATTTGGTGTTACAACTTTAATGTTTTCTTAACATACTGTCATTATGGGTGGGTGAATAAGAGGAATCTGGCATTCATAATGCACCATTGTATACTGTTTACATCATTTATTTTCTTTTTATTGAATGATTACAAACTTCAATTAAAAATTAATAACATTTTGTGGGAGTTACTGTATATGAATTAAGTGTGGTGATGTCAGTGCATCCCTCTGGAATTTAAAAGATATTTCACTGTGTTATATCATGTGTCGCACAGTATATCAATTTTTATTTCCCATCCCTCAAGTCTGGAATGCACACTGTTTAACTTCTTAGATTCTCAATATAGACATAATTTACCCAAGCTGTGCAAATGCCTGACTTGCTAAAGATGATATATATAAGATTTATATAAAATTCTAGTTCTTTCAAACAAGTCAAAGTCTTGCATACAACATAACCCACTACATTATTTAA
The DNA here is from genome assembly GCF_003343005.1 of Rhea americana. NCBI lineage: Eukaryota > Metazoa > Chordata > Aves > Rheiformes > Rheidae > Rhea > Rhea americana. The sequence continues at coordinate 2,058,271 of NW_028186634.1, read as the reverse complement.
TTAGCCGGGGGAGGGGAGTCTACTGTAAAACACAAAGGGAAATATGGTGTATAATGCAATCATAAGCCAGTTGTTATTTACTTTAACAATCACTTAAAATAAGACAGGTAAACTCCAGGCCAAGGCTGTTTTCAGCTTTCCTTGAGGGCTATGCTTTGACACTTTTGCCTGTGTCTGGATTAGCTGGTTGCATAAAACATWAGGAATCTTAGAAATCTTTTTTTCCCCCTGTAGTTTTACATTTTTGCATAACCCATCRTATGTTTACCAAAAGTTAAACTGCATCTGGTTGCTCATTTATTTGTTTGTAGATACTACTTCTTTCTTCATGGAAATCTCTAATTCCCAAACACATTCAATGAGCAATGTGCTTACTTCTTCCTTGCTATTATGACATTAAATATATTTAAAATATATTTTCATGCCGAAATTGATTCAACAATACACTTGTATTCTTGATGTCTCCCACAATTACTTCAAACACTGAACAACAAATTTATCTTGTCTTGTAACAGACTTTTTATACACTCTTAATTATAACAACTAAAAACCACTTTGATCCTTTATGTCAGAGTTTAGACCATCTGGTAAATTTAAGATTTTACTGTGAGATTTCAAAAAGTACTTTACAATTTATTTTCTAATGCTTTTGGCCTTTTTATGTGGGGCTGCACTTCATCATTTTCCTCCAAATACCTCTTTCTGCAGACAGAAATTTTGACCTCTGATATCATCACATTCCAATCTCGCCTGTATACCTGAATATCCCATAAATCAAGTCATTTCAATACTAACTTTTATGAACTATTTTCTTTATTCACTATCTCCTGATGAGTGTGTCAAGTAGCAAAAAAAAAAAAAAAAACGTAATGTAAATCCTGATTGTTTTTCCCTCTCGGCCATCACATGGTTGTCAATCACAAGAATCATCACTGAAAAAGTAACTAATTAAAAATGAAAGGCCAATATCTTAGGCAGTTTCTGTGTCAGTCCTGGGATATGTTTCAATGCAACGCTGATGTGAGACCTGAAAAAGAGCTAGCGTGGCCAACAGGTTGCCTATTTTCTCCTGCTACATCTATTTGTCTAGTAAAACAAATCACCTCCCTTAAACCCCTGCCTCACTTATATCTTTGATGTCCAAATCACAATACTAATATGCTAGGTCCTATTTCATTCTTCATATGAGCTCCCCAGTCACTTACGTGAGTAACACTTAGATATACAAGTTATCAAATACTRGCTTTGTAAGTATTACCCAAGCAAGTAAGACTTCACAGGATTGGCCCCGTTGGAAAGCTGCCAGTTACCCATTTCAGTTTGTGCACATGCTGCTCAGAAAGGAAAGCGTCTTTCTGCGTGGGAGCAAAACTTCCCATTATGCAGCCTGAYTTGGACTTGAACAGGTTAGACTGCAGCTTTGACAGCGCAGCCCCGCAYAGGGGTTGACGCACACCTCCACTACCAGGGGATTAGCACCAGAAGGGTTCAGCAGGGCATAATCTCCACTAGAGTCTTTGGGAGCCACCCAAGGGTGTAGGAATGAGCTTGCACAGGGCCTCCCATAGCCTGGCAACTCCYGCGCTGGCATACCAGCTTGGCTCGGCTGGGCAGCCCACTGGTGGAGAGTGACCCCTGAGCAGCAGTACAGGTGGGTAGCAGATAGTCACTGGATCCTACACGGTTGTTCAGAAGCGTGTTACAATCTGCCCCTGAACTAATGAGGCTCCAGTCTGAGACCCTTATGTAAGTACAGGCTGCAGAATGAAACTCTGGGCTCAAAAGAATCAATGAGATTTTRGCGCCTAGCTTTGACAGAGGCACAGCTGAGAAGAAGCCTTTAAGCCACTGGCAAGGCTGCAACACAACACTCCTAGCTTGAAAGAAGCAGCAGCACTTGAACTGGGGAGTATGGGTGCCTGGACCTTCATTTCCAATTTTAAAACAGACGTGGGAGAGGGAAAGTGGGAAGGCAGCTACTATCATTTTCTGCACCAATATGAGCCTGAGGAACAATGATATTTACTTTGGTTTAACTAATTTCCACACATCAGATCATGTTCGGCACCCATGTGCCAAAGTCCTATTCTTCAAGTCTGTTGAAATATCACTTTCCGAAACATGTGTGCTAACATTTGGCCAACACCACCACAAGATCATTTTATTAACTTGTAGCTCATTTCATAGACTGCTGCTCATGTTGCTAACATATGCTATTCTGCCATTTACTGCTCTATAATTAGAGAAGTCATATGAAAGAAATACACAAGGCTGAATTTTTGCATTAAATACCATTTGTTTAGACTTGGGTAGGCGAAATAAAGCTATTTAAAAGGAAAAAAGCATATAGTGAATTAGAAAACTGTAAGGCAGCTATTTTAACTCTTAAAAGGTCATATTAAAAATTAAAATACCCTCTTCTCCAACTGCATAAAGTTTTACGGATTATATTCAAGTCAAACCCAGAACTACTTTCTGCTTTGCCAAGATACAGCTCGTCTCCCAGGGCTGAGGGCCTCAGAGGCAGAGCAAATAGCAGGATCCTTACGAATGGGGGGCGGAGGTGCAGGAACTGAACCGTAGGCAGCAACGCCGAAGGGGTGAGCCTTTAGCACAGCACGTTATCTTTCTCTGGCCACCACCATGCTGCCACTAAAAAGCATGTTCAGCAAGGAAAAGGCTGAATAAGGGAGAGGGAGCACAGCCAGGGTACCCATTAAAACTGCAGGTCTCCTTCCCTGCAGCAGGAGATGGACCTGTGGCTGCAAGAACTTTCACTTCAGGTCTTTAGCTGGAGAAAGGTCTGTGAAACAACCATGGTCCCGCTCCTTGGGCGGCTGGGAAAGGGCAAGAAGCCCACATTGCTTTTCCTCCCACGCTGCCGACAGAAAATTCCAAACTAGACAGCCRTAAGATGACTTTTGGTGGAAAAAGCTGGCCAGCAATACAGCTTTTGCTTGCGTAACTATCAAAAAAGACTTTAGAACTCATTAATAAGCCATTATGTAATAATAAATAAAATATGAAACATTTTACTTTGATGTTTAGCATATTTGTTTTTCCTCCATTGGATCAGTTTCTATTTTTGCTAACCAAGTTATGAGCTGGACAGAAGCTGCGACACCACACCTACGGCAGAGCCCTGGGAATTCGAAGCAGTGATTTAGCAGCCAGCTACAAGTCACAGGCACATAATGGCAATTCTCTCTTCCGTGTGGACAGCTGCCCTGCAGAAGGGAGCTAGTCACAGATTTTTTTAATACTGAACCGTAAAAACAAAACAAAAAACAACAACAACAACAGGCAATGACAGTGTGGAAACAATTCATGAGCAACCTAGAATTTAAGGGAAATGTCTCTTCTCTATTGTAAATTAATAAAATACAGCTATAGTTTATTAAGTCACCACAATACTTTTCATTTTCAATTGCCATAATCTTGACTGTTTAAAAATTACCACAGTAGTTTTACCTATTCTTTAATCCAGAAATATCATTATTAAAATGTTTGATGCAGGCTACAGCGCATCCATCATTACTTTTAAAAGTTAATTAGATTAGATAAAAGAAATAATTACATTTGCATTTTTATCCCAATTTTAAAGTTCCAAAGAAGATCACAACAGTGTGCCTGTGGGCAACTGAAAACAGCATACAGCAGTGAAATATAAAGGCAAAAAAGGTCTGTTTTTCCTGGCTAATCCATGATTGAAGATACAATTACAAAATATTTTCAGGGTTTGCTGAAGCTGGGGGCTATTCCTAGACTTCTAAGCTTTGTTTATAACCCTCAGTTTCTTTCAAGGGAGTATCTGATCTGCAAACACCCTGCCAACAGAGGTATCAAATTGCTTTCAATGGCTTGATTTGGTCCTGTCCAGAGCTTGCTGGAAGGGGATCAGTTTCACGATCAATCACACACACACACACACAAAAAAAAAAAAAAAAGAAAAGAAAAAAAAGAAAGAAAAAGGCAAAAAAGAAAGGTGGTAGTGGTGAGAGGAGAATATTGCCTAGTGCCAGAACAGTGGCACTGCAATGGCTTTTCACTTGTCAATGCTAAATACCCTTTACAACAAGAAATGCCCTAAGACAGTGACGTGGACTGACAATAACTAGATTCCGGCCTGTGTGCTTTCAGCAAGCTCACTGCTACGAGGTTTAACCTGTCTCCCAAAGGCAATAAATGAAAGGTTCAGCTCTTAAAATTGGAGGTCAGTTTGATACTTAATGATGAAGCATATCTTTAAATCTATTTCTACTATTATTATCCTAGCAAAAAATTAATTAACCGGGTCAGGGAGGCTACGAAGGCTAATGTGGAATGTAATTATTCCTGATCTTTAGACACGTACTTCACATAAAGAGATGGTCCTTATTCAGCTCACCAGGTACCTGAATTGTCAGTAGTTAATCATCTCAATAACAAGAGAGACACATTGGCTCAGCCTCTTAAGTACGATTCAAACAATTCATATTCAAGGACAGTTTAAATAATTGTAATTTTTATGTTACTATTCTTTTGTTTGTTTACTACCACAGTAATCATGCTCACTTGTTTTGACTGAACTAGACAATGCAAGAACTTTGATATTAACCTATGTGGCGTGAATGTGTACCTTAAAATCAGGAAAAAAAACCAGGAAAAGTTCTAGTGGCTGAATTAAAACAGAATACTTACAAGAGCAGAGAAAGTCAATTTTTTATGGAATGGAAATTATACTTGATTCAAAGAGAAAGGGAAATGTTCTGCAATGGCATTTACCATAGTATAGAATAAAGGAATAAGGTGAAGAGAAAAGCAGAAAGCAGTTTAGACTTGCTTTCACTGTGATAATCATCACAAGGTTCTCCAGAAAAGCTCAACAACCAGTGTCCCTTTCAAAAATTTCAGCCACAATTTAGGATTTGCCCTAATAAAGCCTACCTGCCAGAGAAGCAAAGCGATAGCACTTTCATCCTTTCAGCCCCTCCGCATGCAGAGAAATCCTGGAGGAAACACTCCAGGTGTCAAGCGGGCTCCCACCGCCTTCCTCGGTGGAACGTGGCAGGTCACAAGCTTTTGGCAAACGTCGCTGTGAGAACTGACTTTTGCCAAGGAGGCACTGAACTCGCAGGGACTTCGGAGCCTCAAGTGYTTTGAAGGCTTGGACCGTTAGACTTACACAAGGCCTTCATTTTTTTTTACTCTTCTCTTTAYGATGCACCACCAAATTCTTCCTTTAAACAGCTTTTTCCTCTCATCCCTAGGGTTTCCTTATCACAGCACAGATTGAGATGTCCTTGGAGTAGCCTTATTTTGTCCGTAATACTTTAAGAACACATTTCRAATAAAAAAGAAAGTTTCTTAACAAATCTGAATCACCCTGGAGCCCAATTTGATATCTTACTTGTCCTACTGTGCTTTCCCAACTTTATTTCCACTTAAAGGAATGATTTGTCTGCAAACTTTGCCGAATGAAGATTATAGTTTGGCACAATATTTTTCATCTCATCTTTGCAGTCTCCCCTGYAGAAGAGTGTTTATCCTCTTCCCTAAGAGCAGTATGAACATTTGAGCTGAAAAGTAATAATACACTGAAATTTTTCTTTTCAAGTTCTCAAAACATTTTGTTTGGATTGAGGAACAGGAAACAATTTGCCAAATTTCAGATAGTTAATCAAAGACAACTAAGAATAACTCCAAAGTCTTTCTCCCTTTAGCCAAYAGACAAAACTGCTTTTCCTCACCCTGAAAACATTATCTTCACTTAGAAAATATGATAGAATTATGAAGAATATTTAATGATCTCAGTATTCTTCAAATACCTATGTTGTTCTCACATGCTATGTTTGCTGATGGACTGCTGGCAAAGGTTTGGATGTCTAACAAGTTTGGAGTAAGGTGCTCTAGTAAATGGAYTTTAAAGAAACTAAATGAAATAAGGTGTTTAAAAATGGTAAATAAATAATACAGTATAAATCAAAATGTAAACAATACATACAAAATAATGTAAATTAACCCAGTGGGTATCCAGTGAACAATATGTGTTTTAATAGTAGACTATTTCCATTTATACATACTGCTGACAGAAATCTTGTAAGCCTCATCTAATGTTATTTTTAATTGTTCAAATGGATAGCTAAATTAGATGCACTTACTCATGAAAATCACTGTTTAAAAACTAATGCCATACCTCAGAAGATCAGAGTGGTACACAGTGTGTCTCATGTGATGATAACATTGCATCAGCAATGCCCCACTCCTGAATACTAGAGAACATACTGTACTCATTTCAAGTAGCTGCGCCATGAATAGGCCCATGTCCAGATGGAACTGGCACCTGTGCTACTCACACATTTTATCATCTTTTCAAAAAGCGAGTGACAGGGAAGAGTACTATTGTTTTTTCCTGCCTACAAAGTATAGACAATGATCCAGGCTGCCCTACGTAAGTGATCACGGTTTCCTGAAAAGGGTAGCACAAGAGACTTTTTAAACTAACACTCAGGATAAAATCAAGTGTACTACTGGGGTACAGCTTAAAATTCTACCAAGCCCAAAGAACCAAAGTGGGAATATAAAGTTTTATTAGAAAACTGTTTTTCCCCTCAAGCCACAGAGAATTTGATTCACTTCATCTCACTTCAAATCTCTACACTATAGGCATCCACATCCTTTATAGTTAATGGAGAGAAACAGCCATTTTAGGCAACAATTCACCTGACATATTTTAAGTGTCTACTTTAGGACAAGATGAATTGCATCCTAAAATTATTCACACTGCTTCTCTTTCACTAGAAAAACAATATGGATAATTAACTGAGCCACAGAGTCTGTACTGTAGATCTCGCCTTTTGATCTGATGAATTCCACCTCACGTTGCTAGTGCGACTTCATGGCAGCTACTTCAGGCTCCACGCTGAGGTTTCCTCCAAAGAGGCTGCGAGGGTGCCAGGGCGAACCAGTGCTGCGTTGCATCACCCAGGTGCCTGCATCTCACCTATAGCCCTCAGGGAGCTGCAGGTCTCCACAAGCTGCAACACTCGCAACCGGTTCAACAGCAGCAAACCCATCAGAAACTGCCAAGGAGACCTAGCAACTACCTTCTACCACAGGCAAGTCCTGGCCAACAAACCTGCCACAAAACTGATCAGAACAAATACACAAAGAAAAACTACTCAATGAATGGACTACATAAGCTGGTGTTTAGCCTAGGAAACAAACTGTCCCATAATCCTAAGAAACTTTTCTTAGAAAGCTCCCTGTAAGACCAATATGTGTTTGATAAGGCAACCGCCCAACAGTCCTAGCACTTTGCAGAAGCACCCAGGAGGTTCCTAAGGATGAGAAGCCCACTACCAGCCCGACCCACAAGCCAGGACAGAAAACATGCTGAAAGTCACTTGTTAGAGTCACCTGACACACGCAAGTAAAACTTGTTCCATATAAATATACATATTTATATATATAAAACATACAAATATAAGTAAGGAGTCCAGACTACTAAGGAACTATGGAGTAAGAGTATATTGGCAAAGATTTTAAAACAAATGCACTTAAGGAAAGGTCACCGAGATAGTTCAGCTCACATGAACAGAACTGTCATTTCCACCTGTTAAAACATCTGTTTGAATTTACATATAAGAAAGGACACAAAAGAAAACTTGTGAAGGGTTCAGCATTATGCAAGAGGAAACCTGAGAATGAACAAGAAAATGAACCTGCAGACTTTCCTAGCACAGCATGTCCCTGGAATCAGCAGAAGGGTAAATCTTCACCATTCTCAGTAGAGTATTATGGGTAAAGTGCCATGCTTAACAGAAAGGCAACAGAAACTACGCCTTTTTTTTTTTTTTTTTTTTTTTTAAGAAACTATCTTTTAAAAAAATAAAACAAAAAAAGAAAAAAAAAGGAAGTCCTTCCTCTGAGGCAGTATGTTCAAGTTACAGCAAAATCCTTGGAGGGAAAGAGATTTTTACTATTTTATTGCTCCAGAAGAGCTTTAGACCTGACCCTTAAAAATTGGAAGGCAATCAGCATAGGAGTTTATTCTCAGGAAAGAAGAGATGAGACTGGGAACACTAATAAAGCACCCAGAAAGCAATGAGTGTTAGACGAATCACTGTTTCTTCACATTGCCTCAAACTGTCATACTCTAAAGAAGATTTTATAGCAACTCTTCAGGAAATTGATGGATTTCTAATTGCCATAAAGAGGACAGCAACTGGTAGTCACGTAACATTCGTTTCACGGAATCATAAGCTGAGAGCATTGTGTGCACTTTCTCCTTAGAGAAATCTCTTTGAAGCCTAAATCTTTCCTTACAATAAGAAGAATAATAATAGCATAAAAAAGAACTTCAGATTTTTGCCCTCCTGTAGGCTTTTGGCTCTTGTAGTTTATCAAAGCCAGCAATTGTAAAAATAAAGCTTCTGAAATTATGATAATATAAAAATCGTCAAAATTGGACAAATGTCAAAAATGAAATTATGATAATATAAACCACTACACCTGAAAAAGACTACGTGGAATGCTATAAAATATGATCCAAAAAAAATTCCCCAAATTAAAATTTATTTATGTCACTTTAAACTTCTGGTTATTTTCAATATCTGAGGGCAGCTTTCTGATCGGCACTTGGCTCACAATGTTCTTGGTAGCAGTTGGGGATGTATAGGAGAAATTAATAAGACTCAGATGACTTCTAGACACCTCCCCAAAAAAGGCAACCTAAAATGTGAAGTGCCTTTAAATCATTTACTACAGAGCAGGATACTTTCCAGTAAAACATAGCTATGCTCTCCAATAAGATACAAAATGATCTGGTTATGATTCCTCTTTCTGTGTCCTAATTTTTAAAGAAATTTTAAAAAATAAAACATATTTCTCATGCAAATAACTCTCTGTTTAACAGATTCAGCTATGTTTCCTTCTTCACTCTTATGCCAAGTAAAGATTTTTTTTTATATGCAGGAAAATGATTCATTGTTTTTGAAAGCTAGATTTGCAAATAACACCTAGAGGAGAAGGTGATGCATTTTTTTACTTTCATTGCTGCTTCATATCTTCCATTCCTCATGTACCCCTAAAACAAACATGCAGTCTTCTTTTCAAAACTGCAGTCTTCCAACAGGCAATGACAATGATACTTTAAATTCAATCATGTTTCTCAGTCCAGGTATCAGCACATTTATAAATATTAATTAAATCCATTAAAGTCCAACTGAAACTGCATTGAAAAATTTTCAAAAGGATTTGCAAGCACATTGGGTTTGGGATGAGGGAAGGAAAGGCTTCACTTTTGGCATATAACAACATGGCAACCAGTTGATTAGGGGAAAAATAGATTGTCCAAACTTACAAGGAATGACTGGCAGCACAATCAGCTATCAGACCAGAATTAAATACTTAAATAAATCAAAGAACAGGCCCATAGAAATGCTTTCATGGGAAGCAGAAAAGGTAATAAAGACACATCAGCAATGCCTGTACACACATCACTCTCCATATATACCATATATACTTGCATATATACCTGAGGAAAGGTCTATATGCACAAGACTAAAGCAGGCTCTGAGTAGAGGCACAGACAACCTCCAGAATGCTCCCAAATCTGTGATGGTAGAAGGAACGCTTCAGTGTCTATTGTCCTATTCTATAGCTGTTTGCTTTAGTTAATGAAGCTGAATTCAACATTCCAACATTCCCCGTGTTTGCCATAATAACTTTTTCCTTATTAAGCCAATTTTGCCTTTGTAGAAGGAAATCTATAAATAATAATTGAAACTCTGCTTTTACTTCATAGACTATAAATCAAATCGATTGCAGATTTCATAATTAAATGGCAAGACTTGAGGGATAATTCATAACTTTCAGAAAAAAACTTTGCTTATTAAATAAAAGCTCGTTCCACCAAAAAGATGTTTGACAATAATTTTCAAAGGCACAAGGACCCTCCATAAAGAGCATCTTTACTGAGACTTATTAGTAAAGCATGTGACTGCTTTATTTTAGATCCTTCCTCCTCCATAAATGGAAGTTAAGTATAATCAGAAGAGAGCAATAAAATACACTGACCTGAATTTGCTGCTGCAGTAGATTGATTTTGTGCTGCTGTTGCAGAAGTTGCTGCTGTTGTCTTGCAATCTATTAGAAATAAAATTTCCATTAAATTAAAACAGTAATATTGAAACTTCAATATTATTGAGTGAAAAAATTTTATTAGCTATTTTTCGTTATATGTTTATTGAACGTCTTTTTTTTAAAAAAAAAATGAAGACTATTTTAGAGGTACCTGTACACATGATGTAAACATGATACAACAAATGAAACAATGATTAAACATGATGTAAACCAATGCAATATGCAAATGTGGCTAGCCAGTAAGAAATACGTATTTTAAGCACACAGGCCTCAACTCAGCAAAGCTCAGAAACACAGGCTTAGTTGTGTGCATGTGAATAATCTCATCGCTATTCAACAGAGCATTTAAGCCTGTGGTGAACTCTGACTATGATACATTACTGTTAGCTACAACGGGAATGAAACACATGCTTAAAATTAAGTGCTTTGCTGAATGGGGATGGGATTACTCAGGTGCTTAAGGTTAAACACACATTTTCCTGCTTTGCCGATCTGTAGCCTTAGCTAGCATTTATAGATGTTTCACTATTCAGCTCAAGCTCTTAGGGCAAGCTTCTCTAACTTCATTCACAGTGAGCAGTACGTTACTTCTCCTGCTAGTCTCAAAATTTTCCTTGGAACTACTCGAGGCAGTGGAGTCTTATTCTGTGTCAAAGACAGCAGTACTCGATGCTCAGTAACTCGTCCTCAGCATGATCCTGTCAAACACATAGGTATTCCTGCTCTCTGTTTGTCGTTTCAGTAAGGGATCTGCAAAGGTAAAGGCTTAACGTATCGCTCCTCTGACACGAGTGGGGGGAAGCAAAGGTTCAGGGCAGGGAGACTAACGCGGGAGCAGCTCCCGCCGGGCTCCTCTGCTCCCGCCCGGCCTCCAGACGCAGCACTCGGGAGCAGAGAGGAAAAGGCTCCTTCCCCCAGGCCGCAGAGCCGCTCGCGCTCGCAGCAGCACCGACCGCTGTAACGGGGAAGGAGCTGCSGGAGCCGGCTCAGCGACCGGAGTCTGCTTTCGAAGGGTGACTGCTCAGCAGGCTGAAGCAAGGATTAGATTTGTGTTTCCTAGAAACCCCAGCTCAGCAATTTTGCTACCTTCATTTCTCAAGTATAATTTCCCCTCCTATAAATATTTCTTGAGAGCAGAGAAACCACATAAAACAGTATGAAGTTGGTGACAAAGGTAATCTGGTCACTTGAGTCCATCATTTCAGCCCTGRCAATAATCCTTCTTGTCTCCTTCCCTTTCCTCTTTCTAGTATGCTCACTCGCTCACTCTCTCTCTTTGATGAAATATATAGTTTAATAATATATTAAGTGCATGTATTTTAATTCTGAGAAAGCTAAGTAAAATGTTTCTTAGATAAAGAAATTACAGYAAGTGTAGCAAGATTCATTTGAAAATAAACAATCACATAGCCTTAGTGCAAACTGTTCAGATAAAGCACCTCACAAGGAATCAGCAGGTAYGTGTTAGCAGYTTGTAATYGTGCACACATAGAGATCAAGTTCGTTATTTCCTTAATCTCTCACACTTTGTTGCCTGGAAATAGTTCTGGGTCYTTTTTTTTTTTTTTTCTACAGCTACAATTAAAATTCACTTTTGTGTGGGGGATCAACACAAAATCCATACATATTTTAAGCCTTACATATGGCCTCAAAGAAACAAATTGATCTCCATGTGTTACTGCGCCTGGGATCAGGGCAAAGTGCTGCTCAGAAAAGGAATCAAGCCACTATCAGAGTCTGCTATGCTGATGCTCATAGTAGGGATCAAACACCCTTTATAAGCTCGGTGTTYAAATATTTCTGGACAAATCTTGCAGTAAAATGAATTACAGCATGGTGAATGAGTACTGAGAATCAGGCCCTAGTCTGCTAATGAAAAAGCTAGCTCAAACAGGGCTGCCTGTGTGACTAGGTAATATAGGGGCAGCTCCTAACATCTCGGGGCTTCTCGTAATTATTGTCAGAACTGTGGTCAGCAGCAGCGCCTGTGCTTGGAAAAGCAGCTGTAATGGTAACTCTGCTACAGAAACACCTGTACGAGCGCCTGAGCACCGTTTTTAATTGGTAACATACCGAGTGCGCTATTCCGTCTCGGGACTGTAGCGCCTGTCACTAAAGATAAGTTCTGGCAGGTTTCTGTCCATGTTGCCCCTGCTGCTTATATCTCAGAGAAGTTAATCGAAAAATAATTGTGATACTCAGCTTCAGAAAGGAATTGCAGGCAATTACACATTGCAACCAGACACCGAATGGAATGCCATCATGATCATTCTTTCCRACAGTTGTATGTTTTTCACAGATATATACTATCCTAATTTGAGAGTTGTTTGGAGCTGCTGGTGACCTGGCTGCTACTTTGCATAGTAAGTCAGAGCCAAGGCAATGGTGAGCTCTTTGTTTACTTTGTGTGAGCAAAGGCACTGATCTGCTCAAGTTTGGACTGCTGGTCAAACAGTTTTGTAACTGTTTGTACAACGTAATACCATTTGAACATTCATTTCCTGAAAAAACAAAAATATACCACTAGACATCTAATGTCAATGATCCTCTTAGACTGAACAGTACTGCTAGAAAATGTATCCAACACACTGCAATGCAATTACCATTGCATAGTCTAGATGTATAAGCTTGACAAAGTAAAGTAGGGTACACAAGCACCATGTGGCTCAAATTCTGAATTTTATTTKCCTATCGGTTGAGCTACATGCTCGCTTCATTGAGCATGACAACCTAGTTTTAAGTGTCATTTAATTTTCATTTTGAAATATAATTACAAAGTGTTCACTGTAAGATATCACTCGTCTGCAAATGTGTCAAGATTAATTTGTGCTAGCTTATTCACAAGTGTCAATAGTTAATTACTGTGTCATCTCTGGATGGCTAAATGACATTCTAACTTCTGATTTTTTACAGTGTTCCTTTATGTTATTTTCCATTAGGGGATGAGTCCATATTCCTACATGTGGGCAAATACTCAAGCACATAAAATATCAGACGTCACAACTCATTAAAATCAACAGAGCATATATTGCTGTATATATCCTATAAAATACATTTAACTGAAAAGATAATTCTAGTAATAATGTCAGATTCCTAAAAAACACACATTAATTTGGATCTGTCTGATCTAATGCCTAGGGGACCAGTGTATGGGATCAGTGCTGTCACACTTTTGCACAAAGAGAAGAGAACGGCTCTTTGGACAATTGGCCCTTTAAAATAAGGTTTGTTTGTTTGTTATTGGGGGAGGTTAAGATATTTGAAGGTTTGGGAGTTGTTAAGGGTTTCCTATTCAATTATTTTCTTGTCAAAGACAGGAAGAGTTAAATAATGCTTATACTCTGGTTTATTAGTAACTCCCAAAACTACATCTCAGCGCAAGCTGCAGGAACTGCAAAATCTATCAAGTGAAATCATTGTAGCAATGAAATTATTTGAATTTCCACAACCACTTTTCTCTCAGGGTCCTACAATATTTTTCTCTTTATGGTAAAAACAGCAATTTCTGAAGATATTTAAGCTCTTTTAACAACAACAAAAAAAAAGATGAAAGGAAGCACCAAGCAGAACAATGTTTATGATAAGCATTCTGCATGAAACGTTTTCACAGGTTTCTTTCTGGGAGCCTCACCTGTTCTTGCTGCTGGCGAGCAAGGTCCATTTGCTGCCGTTGTTTTTCAATTTGTGAAGCTGCCAGCTTTTTCTGCTCATCGTGGGCAGCCAGGAGCTGCTCCCGTAAGCTGATCAGCTGGGTGATCATGGTAGAGAGCTGTCGCTCTTTTTCTGCCAGGCTTTCTGGTGTACCTAAATGTGCAGGAAAGATGTACTGTAAATATGAGATAGACAATAGTTACCTAACAATATTCACAAAAACCTGGCTGAAGCACCAACATGCTTATTTCAACCGGCAGTTTGAATATACGTTTTTCTAGCAAATCCCAAAACATTTTAGCACATAGCTTTGCTTGTGCTCTAAGCAGTAGAGTCTATAAAAAAATTTGAAGCAGAAGAGAGACTGATAGAGAGTATTTCTTTTTCTGATAGGAGTAATTAACAATACATTGTGTACAAATCCCTGAATCCTTTCCATCTGAACCTCCCCGATGTGATTAATACATTCTGTATTACTGTTCAGTTTACTAAACGTAGTTTTCTTTCACTTAACGTATTATGTTTTTTAAAAATACATAGAAATGTTAAAATACATATAAAAAAGATGCTGTTCAGTGAAAAAAAAAGTTTMATAGTTTTTTGATCATTTTTCTAAAATACGTGTATATATAGTGGGTCATTCAAGTAATGTAATCTTTGGTTATGGAATATATATTAAAAATGAGCTATCTTGTCCCTAAGAGAAATTGCTAACCTAAGAAAATGACTTAAAAATTTTCATTTAACTTTCAAAGTTTACTCTGTAGAGAGTATCTAATTAATATGAAACTACGGTACATTTATTCTTTGCACTAATGATGCCTAACAGTCTGTTTATGGGTAAATTGCATGGGTCTCCTAAGTAAAGAGTACAGGGTCCTTCTGCAAATCCATCCAAAAACATTCTGTCTTACGCACAAACATATTAGTCTGTCACAAGCAGCAATGTTAGCTCCCGCATTTGAACCTCACAGTGTTTTTGCCCACGGGAGCACCGCAGACCCACAGYGCTGTAACAGGCAGCATGATTAGGGTAAGGCAGAGGTTCAGGAATATAGGAATAGGAATATGGGAAAGAGGTTTACAATTGGGCATGGGATAAACAAACCAATTGCACCTTGTACAGAAGAACCGAGAGCTAGAGAGGAAGCCAACCAAATCAAGACCTAGTCAAGACTGTTAACTGCCCCAGTGATAAGAGAAGGGTCATAAGAAGGCGGGGGTATTAGCGTCCTTCTTTTCCTCCATTCACAATAGAGGAYTGTGATAAAGAAGTCACAGGACTTTTCGAAGAGGAAGAAAATGTGTGAGGAACAGGACCTGGGAGGGAATGGAGAAACTGTCACCAAAATTATGACTCCACCTTCTTCCCAGGGGTAAGATGAATATCTTCTAGGGAAGAGAAGAAAGAGGTTGACAAGTTTCATAAGGAGAGGGAAAACAAAACAGACTCCTGCCAAGCAGGTCACAAACTCAAGACGCTCTACTACTTACACCATGCTATGATGGGACTAATATTATTCTTAAATAGACGTTCATTTGCAAAAGTAGCATACAAAAAAACCTTCTATCTCTACATTTACTGTCTATGGAAGAGAAATTGCATGGCTTAAGTCATTCACTCTAAACAAAGCAAAGCTCCAGAAACAAAATGTAACCATTCTTTTGAACATTTCTTAATTACACTTTATAACATAATGAAAGTATTAAAAGCATTTAATTTTTTAGCCTCTACTAATAATCTTCGTTTCAAAACAGTCTGCACAAACTGATGTCTGAGTACCAGGTAGTGACAAATCTTAACTCAGTATACATGTGACGCAGGCCTCTGTTTGACAAGGAAACAGGAATAACTTCTCAAGTCTTAGTGGAAATTTTAGAAATGGTTAGAAAATTGCTCAGTCACTAAAAGTATGTTTGATGCATGAAATTAAAGCTGAAGGACACTCAACTATTTAACTTATTGCAAAACTTCTGTGTGATACAAGCAATTAAAACAATAGAACAGAGTTCTCCCAAAAGCTGTTTCGAAATAAAATAAAATAAAATAAAATAAAAGGCAGGGGAGAGCAGTGATTTGAAGTCTAGGCACATAGGTAGCCAGCAGAAGGGAAGGTGCAGCCTTCCTTCTACTTTCTTCTGCCTTGCCAGGATCCCTTAGACCGTGCTGAACTCTACGCTATTGACATTGTTGACATCAGTCCAATTTTCTGTGACTTCCACATAGACTTACCTTAACCCTCTAAAATTCAAATATGATTAAAATTTGAAAATTTTGCACCATAYATCAAGGGTTATTTAGATGCTTTTGAGTATATTGTTGTATACTAAAATTTATTTTCATGCATAAAAGATTGTACTAGCAAAGAAAAAGCCACTGACTCACCCACCATACCTAGGAAACATCGATTATTCCCACTATTTTAGAAAGCCAGTGTGAAGCAACCTGCTGCCTCAGATGATACTTATTGCCATTCACTGCCACCTGGGAAACCATAGCTTGAGACTTTCACATCTGTCCAGCAGCTTTGGAGTAGTGATGCAGCCTCAGATCTGAGAGTCACAAAATATTTTATACACCCAAGGCAGTTATCAATCTCCTGCTCTGTTTCCATATTATTCTGTATACTTATATTTGCTTGATAACATGGATAGAAAGTTATCAGAAACGATGACTTGATTATTTTGTTATGATTAGTTAGAATTGTTCAATAAAGTTGCAACAATGCAAAGGTCACTTCTTTTTCTTTTTCTGAATTTTATATTGCAGCAGGCATAAGTAACTGTTCTTATTCAGGAACTTATTCAGTAATTGGGTTTGTTTCCTCCCCCTCTCCCCCTGCTCAAGAGAAACACATCTAAAATGAATGACCCCATTTAAAGTCCTCTAGTCTTTAATTTGTTCTATGCCATGTAACCCAACAACAGGATTAGAACTGATGACCACAAAACGTACACTGTGCTCCTGGAAAATAATGAGACCTCCATGAAGCTGCAAGACACCTAAATGAACACTGCTTAAGACACGAAAAAGCATAAGAGGCAGCATGTTGGTTGTATGAACAGTGTGTGGGGAGGTATAATTTAATTTTAGACTGGAAAATCTCAACCATTATTTTACAGTTTAAATACCAATAAAAGACAACTTGCTCAGAATGCAGACCAGATTGAGCTGATCTGGCTGGGCCAAGAGAGGTCATCAGTAGCTGTGTGTCATCATCATCTGTTTTGCATCCACTTACTGCAGCAAGCAATGAGACTCCTGAAATCATTACCAGTAAATAAACTCTTCTGCTGACTATAAGATATAAATAAATAAAATAAAAATATAGCTATCTGTAAAATGTATTTGCCATAAAAACAGATAAAACAAAAAGCTTAGTAAAAAAATATACAGTAAACATGCCAGCTTCCATAAAATGTTATATATCGTAGCTCTCTTTCTCTGTTCTAATCCTATTCTCTTACTCCAAAGACAGCAGTGCATTTTTTTTCCATGGGGTCTTCCTTATCCCCAAAACACATTTGTCTTGAGTTTCTCTCAGATTTGTCAGGTGGATCAGTGCTCCCCAGGGCCTGCTCCATCTGAAGTATTTTAATTTGACTAAACACCTGATTTATTTTATCTCTCCGATGAGAAAGGCAGTTTGTCTTAATAGAGCCTGTCAGCCTACAGTCCCATTCACAGCAATTTACAGGCAGCCAGGGATGCTGGAAAAGAAGAGTGCTGTGATTCTGTATTTTATCCTCCTCCAGAAAGCACCTAAAAGCAGCTATTCACTGCTACTGCATGTGGCATTTTAGAACTGAATTAGCTTTTTATTCAAGTAACTACACTTGTTGTGAATAGCTTATCTGTAAAATTGCTACATTCACTACTGATTTTATTAACCTTTGGCTCTATCACAAAATGGTCTTCAGTTAGGAAAGACCTTTAAAATTGACAGATTTTTCTTAGGGGTCTTTATTTCAGTGGCTTCAAATATTCTGAATTTGATCCATTGACTCTCTTTACCAGCAGTATTTAAAATTTTGAGTATTAATGAGAAGTCAATCGTGTTTAAGGACTTTTAAAAAATGAAAATGAAACAATTATTCTCATCAAAAGTTCAGAAAAAATAGTTATTATTTGTGATAGTCCTTAGGATATGTATTCTTGCCTTCGTGCTTACAATCATAAACTGGAAAATAATAGTACCAACACTTCATTTTTTCTTTGTGTTTATTGTTTTGCTTTTTCCTCTCGATTTGAGCACAAATTGAGGTAAAATGGTCAACTGAACAGAACCAATGCATCAAAGAGAACTGTTGAGAAAGTCTGGTCACAGGTCAATCTAACCAGGAGTGAGAAAATAAAACACAGCTATAAATCTACTCAAAAAGAGAGAAAAGATCAACTAAACTCTACTTGTAAACTAAGATTACATTTTGAAAAAGTTCTGTTTATGGCAAAAACCTATCTTTCAAAACATCACACAATTAAAACACCACTCAATTTCTAGCATACAAAGTACTGTGAAGATCACCATATTTCTTGCAGCAAAATGCATTTAAAAAAAAAATCACAAAAATCACATCCTGCACTGTTATCTGCCTAGATCTAGGTATTTCAAAAAAGATTAAAAATATGGTATCCCATAACTACAGATACAGAATACAACTGTACTTCCTAAATAAATCTCTGCTTTACCATCTTACAGCACTTCCATTATCTCTGTTCCTTCTATTACCTCTTAATGTACATTCAGTCTATATACAGATGTATCTGCGTGTCAGCATAAGAGGCTATTCAATGTTAAATTTGGAACTGTCCTTGTGGCAAGCTGTCATGATATAGAGACAGAGTAATAACTTCTGGTAACGGAAAAAATAAGCAGGAATAACAAACAATAGATTTCTCAACCGACAGAGTATAATTTAAACCAATCTCTTTGACACTCAGCAAAAGAAAGTAAGCTAAACTCACATATTCTATCAAGTTAATAGAAGGCAAAATAATAGTATCACAAATAAAATTTAAAGGCCTGATCTGAAGCTTGCTGAAGTGGGATTCTTGGCTGCGAAGTGCTGTGGGTTCTTGAATGTGCTTGCCTTAGTTTCCCCACGTGTACACAAAGCAAAATACTACCAATCAGACATTTTTATGCCCAGTTAGTTAATGCTTCTGAAGTGCTTGGAGATCTTCGCATGAGTCCCTACACAGCTGCAAAGTATTATCAGTTCTCTTGAATTCTGATTCGCATAAAGCCTTAAAAATATCATCCCTGTTTACATACCACATCTGAATTAACTTTTGTGCTGTACATCTATAGGAAATACAAACTAATACACCACAAACAATTATTCCTGTTGTGTTTCAGAACAAACAGATGATACGAATTTTATGAAATCAGGAGACAGAAATGCAAGAACGAAGTAGGGACTTTGCCAGAAGCTAAGAAGGGTTTTAAATCACATAACTGCAGTTCCAAAGTATCATCAATGATAGCAATTCAACCACCAATCAAAAATCATTTTGAATCACGTTAAGTAATTTCAGCATTAAAAAAAAAAAAAAACCCAACTGTATGAATCAATTCCTCTGTCAGGTGGGTATTTTTTTTTTATGGACACTGTTTGAGAAGAAAGCAAAACACAATGCTAAACATAAAAGAAAGTGCATTTGATCTTAGCTGCCCAGAGATAACCTGGTTAAACCACTCTGTCTAACACRGCAATCGCAGCACACATCAGATAGGCTGTGATGTCTCTACTTCACAGGCTCTGTCCAGCGTTTAGCATTTACCCTTTTTTGATTGGGTCACCTTTTAAATGCCACAAAATAGGGCAGCAAAAGTCAACAAAAATAAACAGGGAAAACAGAAGAAAGTAACAATCTAATGGAAGGCCTCGGGAGATAAAAGTCACTTTGTGAGGGCTGCCTGACTAAGGAGCTCCCTTCTCAGCGTAATAGCATCTAATTTGAGTTCCAACTCCAACAGCAGTTTAAAAAGCTTTCCACTCTAAAGGGCCCCAAGTGCATCATAAAGATAAAGCATCTCAGTAGAAACCAACCACAAAGACCTCTATTATCTTATCAGTCTTTGGTTACAACAGCTGAACCAATATGACTAAGTTCTGAATGACTTTTTTCCCCCTTCTTTTCATAACACTAGAATACTGGAATTTCTTTATTTCATGATCAGTTAGCAATTGTTGATGTTCCCATATGCTACTGTCCGGTCCTTAGTCAATAAAAAGTTTTATAAATGCTTCCATTGTGCTTTGTAGCATCCTCGTGCAGAAGGCTGCCCAGAAAACATGTCTAGCATGCAAACCACAGCGGATAGCTTCTCTAGTGAAGGTGTGAGATTCCCCCTCCCTTTGTGACTCACAACAGCTTTGTGTGTTAAGTTTTCAACAAGAAAAGATAATATCCTAAGTACGCAGACAATAATGGGAATTTTAGTAGAATATTAAGAATATTAGTAACTATCAAAAACATTTGGTAGAGCAAAATCTTTTTTGTCAGATTCAGAAAGCTAAAACACGGCTTAAGCTAACTTTGCTTATGACAAGGATAAAAATGCTTGACTAATGATCTGCAGGATTCTTCCTAGTTTCAAATACACTAAATCTCAGTTGCTTAAGCCATTTCTTAGATATCAGTAATCAGAAAACAATGATGTGATTTATAGAACAGGGAAGTTTCAATGTAATCCACAACTCACCATGGTCAGACTATCTTTTCTAGACCAGCAATAAAATTGCAGGTAGTAGAGTGAGGATAAAATGATTTTAGCAAGGTCCTTATACCCCTTCATTTTCCCCTGTCAGTACACCTAGGTATAGGTGAGGGAGCAGGTAGGGCCAACACTGTGACCTCAGGGCTAGCTGCACCCCCGTCTCCACAACCCTCTCTCTGGCCCTGTATAAACTCCTCCACAGGCAAGTCACACAGCAAACTTCAGGGTCCTGGACCCACCATCATTTAGTTTGGATCACACTCTGGCTTTCAGCCAGCCCACACATCCATGCTTCCCAACCACAGCAGAAAGTGGACATGCAGAAGAGCCAATGCCCCTCCAGGTCTCTTCCTGACATCGAGCAGGGCTGGAGACAGGACATGAATGTGCAACCTTAGGCCTAAGTGCCCTCACAAGTTTCCCCTTCATCCCTGCAGCTCTGAGTGTTCATGCTCCAGCGCACCCTGTTTGACCACCTAACCTGCTGGCTGTTTTTCCCTTCAGGGATTCATAAAATCACAGACTGGTAAGATTGGAAGGGACCTCTGGAGGTCATCTAGTCCAACCCTCAGCATAGCCYCGTATGGGGACTGAACCCATGACCTTGGCATTAGCAGCACCATGCTCTAACCAACTGAGCTAAACCTGCCCCCAAATTCTTCTCAAAAGGATTTGCTGTATCTATCCCTTATTCACACTGCTTAAATCACAGAACTGTTTATTCTGCATTAGGAAAAAATAACCCATAGAAATGTATATAGCAATGCAGTCGGCTATTTTTCCTAAAATCTGGCAATGCTCGATGACAACCTAGGCAGGCTTACCTGCTTTAGGATGTCTCAGCAAATACTTGTACCACAGCTGCGCTCCTGCAAATAATCAACCTCAATGTCCCGAGACAACGTTTCTTCGGCCTTTAGCACTTCTTTTCATCGCAGGTATTTGCTGGTCTTCTGTTCTGACTTTGTTTCTCAGCAATTCTCAACTGTTTCCTGGAGAATATCTCATACTGAGATGCTTTCCTGCTTGACTGTTTCACACAACAGTTCTAACCAACTAAACCCATATATTCAAGAGAAAGCATTGCAGTGACCAGGTCAACTTCAAATATTCATAAATTATTACCAAATAGCTCCAAAACTGCCAAAGAAAGTAATCTCAGCTAGGAATAGGACTGGACTGCAGAAGCAGTTCCTGATCTATTCATGGGCAGCACAATGATACACTGTCCCATTTTTGGAGATGTGGTAAATCCACAGTTGAGTCCTAAAATGGAATGGACTGCAGGAATGTAAGAAAGAATATCACGTTAGCCAGCGCTTCAGCCTCCCTTGCCTCCAAACCAGCTCTGAGGGAAACAGAAGAATTTTAAGAAATCTAGTGGAGTTCTTATTCTTTCTTTCACACAGATGAAAAGAACTGTACATGATGCAATCTTCAGTGGACTTTTTAGCTATATTTAGCTCTTTTGGTACTATTCAATATATACATAATGTGAACAAATGAAGAAATGAAAGAAAGAAAGAAAAGAAAGACAAAGAGGGAAGGGGAAGGGGAAGCGAAGTTTTTAGAATGACTCTTAAATTACAGTACTTGTCACCTTACATTTTAAACCAGATCAGAAGTACATATTATTTCAAATGTTAGTTCATGCACGTGCAAGAAAAAGGAGAACAAAACTTTTGAACAAATTATTCCTAGGCTTTTTCAGCAGCAAACAGAGATACAGTTATAAATGTTCTAGTGATTTCAGTGGTTTAAGATATGGTTCGTATACACTCAGTAAGATCTGTTAAGACTTTATGTGAAAATATATATTATACATTCTAACAAAAAAGTCACAGATAATCCTTTCTTGCTGAAATGGAATATAATGATACAGCTGAGGCCACAGGCTGCAAGTACTCTGTACAGTGATACAAACACTAAAAGACGACGTAAAGAGAAAAGAAAAATGAGTAGTTTCATTTTGTTAACCGAGAATACTGTAAGCCAGCTACACTGGTGGAARCCAAAATAAAATGAACATGGCAGTGTTATATAGAAAGTAAACTTTGTATCAATATTATTGCCTCTACTAAACTCTTAGCTCCAATAACTAGGACTCCAAAAACTAGGGTGGAAATTTTCCTTATTTACAACAGTATGAAAACCAATGCCCATATTTCCATAAATACACTGTGTCCATATAGACCAGTCATATCAAGTGAACCCAGTGTTTTCCCTTTCCTATTATTTTATATCTAAACCTGACTCAAAAGACACTAGTCTTTTCATTAACTTTAGTTGGATTTAGTAATTGTTAGAGGACAAATAGCAGATGCATCAAATAAAAATGCAAATACTTCATCATAGAACATTATGGAAATTTTTTTATAACATTCTATTTCACAGTTTCTTCAAAAATTCATCATATAAGATAGGCAGAAATATTAGCCAAGAAGTCAGGTAACTTAACTAATATTTCAGCCTATCTTACATAACACTGCCCTGGCTTAAATCTGAGGCTACTTTGTCCTGACAGCATCATTTGAGGACAAGTAGAAAAAACTGCACATACTGTTAGAAAAGTTTAAAGAGCTTTCCTACTAAATTCTTAACCCTCATCATGAGCAGCTTATAGCTTAATATGAAACTWTAGACGTGAAACTGAGAATGAAGTGTTTACACTGAGTCACACTGCCCTTCTTCTATGTCACCAACACAAGAGCATTTTGCCTTAAATGTTATTTTTCTTTCTGAATTATTCATTCTAATATTTTTTTGACCCCTGTAAACTACTGAACAGAGTTCCACTGCACTATTAGTGGCACTGTATCTTAACTCAGTTAAGTAACCTTTTAGATATTTGAAAGTAATGGAGAACCCCTATCCTTCATTTCTAGAAAATAAGAAAATTATTTTAGTTCTAGTTGGATATTTGCACCTGTGCCTTGATGCAAAGGAATTGATGATCTGACTTAGGAATGTTAAGCCATCTTAAATATATGTGTAATAGTTAGCAGCAAAATGTGTAAGTAAGAATTATTTTGTAACTGCCTCTTTTAGATGTGAAATGAAGATATTTTGTTTTGTTTATATATAATCATAGGTAGTGTCTTTTTTGGAATTACAATGTTGAGAGTCACAACTGATGAGAGTCTGGAATAAGTAGGATCCTTATCAACCAACATGCAAAGATTAGAAGTCTGCTGAAGAAAAAAAATGTAAATGGAGAATTCAGGTCTGATTTTGAAATTGCTCCATTTCTTTGATTGTTCTTTCATAACAGCATACAGCTGGATAAAAACATTTTGTTTCAATATTCAATTTTAACTTTAACAACTGATTTCTGGGTACCATAGTACCCTTCAAAATGAATCTTTTTCTTTTTCTTTTTTTTTTTTTTTATATAAACATGATACAATTCCAAGTGATCTATACAATTTTTCATTCTTTTTAAACTAGTCTCTTTTCCTGTTGCAGTACAAACGCAAAGTAGTGCTTGTTTGGAAGGAAGAGCTCTCCAATTAAAACATGTATCTTCAATCAGAAGGCTGTACTGAATATCTGTTCTAGTAATCTTATTCTGGAAAGAGAATTGTATATGTGCATGCATAAAAATGACTGGGAGGAAGCTGAGTTTAGAGGAAGTTAGTTTAATACTTCTTTTGATGACTATAGCTCATATGAATTAGTTGACATTAATTTTCTTGTATAGCAAGACTTGCTGTTATTTGTGATTTCTTTAGCTAGTATTAGTCTTTAATAAGAAAGTTTATGCTCCAAAAGAAGCTTTTGCTTATTTGTCCAGTCTTCTTGTATTGTCTAGCCTATAGACTAATAATGGAGATGAAAAAGAATCATATGTTTTAATTAAGTTTTCCATTTTAAACAAGAAGCTACAGAAAAAGAAGCTTTCAGTACTACGTTTTCCTGTTTTTTGTCACATTATTTGCAAAAATAACATGACTCTTCCCTTTAAATAGTGAGAAATAATTTGCCCTATAATGTCTATAGGAGCATAAATGAGGTGATGATAAGAAAGGTGACAGCTGAAGTCAATACAGTTTTATGCATACTCYTGCACTTGGACACATGTAAAAGCAGTGAAAAAACATGTCACCTTATCTTTCTGAGGTGCTGCTCATGTTTTAAGGAGGATAGCGTGGTGGCTGATATGGAACCTCTACCTGTATGCTAGGAAAATCCATACAGAGGAGGATGAAAATGAATCATTTCCTCTCAAGGGTGCAAGAAGGGGAGAGATCCTCTTCTTAAGCGCCCTGGTAGCTTCCACATTCCAAAGTTTGGGGTTTTTTTTCCTCTCTTTTTTATAAAGAGGCTAACAGATTTACACATTAGGAGTCACTTGTTAGGTTTCATAAGCCTTACAGCTAACACTGAGGATCCCCCTCCAAAAACGCTCTAGTAATCTTGCCTCTCTTCCTATTCTCAAAATCGTAACCCACATGCTTTCCTGCTGCTGCATCCAGAATGCACACTATACACAGGAGAGAAAACGATGTGCCCCTGTGAAGCATACTCTGACTTACAATATCTTGCAGTTAGTTTTTTTGTATGTTGTTAAATAAGTTACTTCCATGAGTTTTTAGTTAGTAGTTATTAGCTACTCCACTCAGAAATGTCTAAATATAAATATGAGGAGTATTAGTACTGCAAGATTTATATACTTTAAATATAAATTTTAATTTTGATCTTAATTACATGTTCATCTTTCATGTCTTACAAATACAAACAAGTATATCAATGAAAAACTTATATTTGCCTCTGAAGATTTTTATTGCCTCTGGTGATAAGTAATGAAGAAGCAAAGTTTATTGCAAAACAAGGACATTAGCATACCCTGTCTATCATGGAAGCTGTAAAGAAGAAACTTCCTACTTCATCTGAGAGGAGACAATTTAGTCAAAAGCCTTTGATATGTATGGAAAAGCAACAACATTTTATATGCTTAGAATGTACCATCCTTGATGCAAAGCCTACAGAAGTCAGTTGAAGGATTTACACTGATTTCAGTGGGCTTCCAGAGAGGTCTATTGATATGTTCATTACTAATGGCATTAGGTGGTCAAAATTGGAAGCTTCAGACTTGTGAATCTTAATATTACTTTAAATTTTATTCAGAATTGAACAAATATAAGTTAAAAGTGTTACTTATCTGCCATACAGAACCTGCTCATTTGTAAAACCAATTCAGTAGAGCATATTAATGTTACAAAAATGTATCAATTTAAGTCTTTTGAACAACAATCTCACTGCAAGGATATGGGAAACAAAACCCCAACAAATAAACCATGCTTCTTGTTCCCTCAAGATTCATTAAAGAAAAGAACAGAAACTCAGTATATTCCAGATCAAATTAGAATTCTATGACTTGCTTGTTGTGCTCCTATGAAATATGCTCCCAAATTATCAATCCAGTTTTCTAACTGTGGAAAAACTCCTAAATCACATTAGCCAGGGCACAAAAGAGGTGCCCTTCATTTACAGACTAAAGTTCCACCCGTACCCTTACAGCGTTCTGGTATAATTATCCTCTAGCCGCAAGCATGACTATGGTTAGCCAGATGTTTCTTAGAAGCAGTTAGAAATACAGTTGGAGATTTTCTTATTTCTATTTATTTGTATACCTAGCTGATCACAAACAAAAACATTTAACACCATCCTTCACTACGGAATCACTGATAATGATATTGCTCACAGTCCCAAAGCAGAAAGTGGTATCATGTTATTTTGTCGTGCTCATATAGATGTTCTATAATTCAGAGAGGATCACTCAGAATGAAAATATAAATACTACCTATTTGAAAGACTTAATGTAATTTAATACTCAAAAGCTTGGACTTTAGGCACAACTTCAGGCACAGCCTAAGAGTAGTCCAGAACAACGCTCAGATCATTTCGAGCATATAGAAAACAGATGAAGAGGTTTTTAATCCCATTATAACAGCCTTAAAATTCAAAGCATTATAAATAGTAGTGCAATATCTTTAAGAAATCAGGGACCCCTAATTGTTCTTCTCTCTTTAAGACAATAAAAATCTGTCCAAGTTGTATTTTTGAGTACTTTATTTTTACAGTTCACATGGTTTCATGGTTATTCTTCCCTCAGAACAAGACAGTAAACCTAAAAACACAAATGAAGAAGAAGTAGAAATAGGGAACAGAGCTTTCTACTGAGACTTCTCTCAATTACTTTTGGAAGACAAGCATCTTCCTGTTAAGTATCCTATCAACAAATAAGCTATGTCAGGAACAGCATAACCATTGCAACTAGATGCAATGTTTCTGACATATAGTCCTAAAATTTACATCGGTGCAACTGCAATGCTGAGATACCATCAACTAGGTTTAAAGTTGATTGTGACTGCAAAATAATTTTGCAGTTAGGCAATGTAATGTAACTCTGAGAATTACAAACATACATCAGAATTTCAGTTCAGCTGCATTTGAAAAGCTCTCAGTTATTTTTCAAAGACTTCTCTTAGACCTTAGATGTCTCTGGATCAGCTTTTTAAAGGCATTTAGGTCTCTTTCTATTGCAGATAGATCTCTGGCCATGTTCTCAAAAATATACTAAGCATCTAAGTCTTGCTGAGTCAGATGACACCTTACACTATTTAAAAAATGAGATAGATGTGTCTAAATCACTTAGGTGTCATCTGAGGGAGCTAAAGTTTCCAATGCATTTTCTTCTGAGGTGGCTCTTCACACAGCAGGCTGCAGAGCCATGGATCGTCTTCCTGAAGGATGCTGCAGATGCACAAAGTTTTTACAGGCTCAAGGGGAGACTGGGCAAGTATTTGGAAGAGGGAAGAGAGATTCTGTGGAGTGATACTAAATAAACAAACTGCATCAGAGTCAGGAAAAACCCTGAGCTGAAAATAGTGAGACACTGGGAGCTTAGTGTCAAAGTATTGTACATGCCCTCCCTCTTTTCCCTTGCCTGTGTGTCCATTTATGGCTACTGTTGCAGTCAAATGGATACTTGGTCTGAACTTCTGTGGCTTTCTATTTATTTATTTATTTTTTAATCTTTCTAACAAATATTTCTTTGCCATTTTTTCTTAGAATTCTGTGTTTGCACCTCTGGCTTTTCAGACATAGTATTTGATGATTTTTTATTAAGATACATGGGAATTCATAATTATGAGTCAAACAACTATACGTGCTCTAATGTAAAAGGCATTTCATTTATTTTTATCATCTCCAGTAATGGTTAGTGTACATGAGACTTTYGATCTGAGCAAAGATGCATATACGTAGGTTTAGTGGATGACATGTTTCAGTCAATACTTTAAGTCGCTCACTTTTAAGTGATGACCTTAGCATTAAAAAAAAGTCTTCAGCTGCACTCTTAAAGCCGCTTCTAACACATAACCTTTGATACGGTATGCTGTTATAATTTCAGGCTATCAAACTAAATATAKTCATAAATGGAAATATTGTTGAAGAACTGTTGAAAGATCACACACATTTGGATATCACTTCCTAGAAATCATTAGAACTTTAGTAACTTCGAAGTATCAAGCACTGCATTCATTTACAAATTTTCTAATTTCTCCAGAGAGCTCTTCTATTATTAGCTTGATTATAATGGCAAAGATTAGGTTTTTCTGCTCTTGTCTATGTTACATGCTCTACATCTGGGGGGCTTCAGCAGCTTGCAGCACTTCATTTATACTGTAGGCTCTACACATACAGACAGAAGCCCACATTAGAAGACTGGCTTAGGTAAGCCAATCTTCTCATAAGCATGAACTAATACTAATCTAACAAGTGTCAAGATAATATGGCACCTTTTTCAAGGGAACAGAGATAACTCACATATGCTTATTCACACTTATTTCCATATGCAAAAACACACAAATTTTTGCTAACTTAAATACTCAGTATTACTCTAGGTATTAATTCAGTGTACATAATCCATCTTAACAAATGCAATGACTTTCTCAATTGCTTATTCAACTGCACAACTTCTGTGTGCCTGTTATGAGATAGCCAATACTGACAAAAAGAGTAGTACTGTAAAAGCCTGATTAAGTATGCATAAAATCATTGCCTCTTTTACCACCTCACCACCTATTTCTCACAGTGTCATTTAAACACTTCCTTTCAGTCAAGAACATGAAACAAGTATCATATATCCTGAGTTCACAAACAACTGAGAAGTTGAATTAGTCTGAACTAATTCTTTCARAGCTCCAAAAGAAAGTGGCGTGTTATTTTAGTTCTTAAAATACAGGCATTTTACAGAGTTTGTTATGGGACATCACAGAAACTGAGTCTATATATTTCACCATTTCGTACAGCAGCAGCAAAACATCTCAGCGGAGCAGTCTTCAGCTCTGGAGCTGACCATGCCGGCTGGACTGCCTACTGCACCGGGCRCTGTCTTGGATCAGTCAAGAGCAGCAGTCTCCTTTTAAGACTATACTGCAAGAGTCTGAGTGTGTCTATCATAAGGAAACCTTTTTCTCCTTTGTGACGACCATTTCATTAAAACAAGCTAACCAATGTTCCTTTTCATTACCTAAATCTTAGCAGTTTTCAGTCATTTTCAAACTTGAGCTTTACATTAATTTCTGTGTGCTTAATGCCTTTAAATATTTTGCATAGGCAAAGCTGTCAGAATGTACATTTCCGATCGCAGATTCAGCTCACATGTAATTAACACCTGTAAGTTGTCTCAGATGATTCACTGATTATCCTCATATAGCCCTTTTCAGTAGTTACAACTGTAATTCAGGAAAGAACTGATTTCCCCTCAGTGTTTATTAGCACATTGAAGTGAAGAGGAAAAGAAAGAGAAGAGACATATCCACCTATGAAGTTAACTAAACCGTAGTCATATGCAGACACTGAATATGGTTTTTTCAAGTCAGCAGAATGACAATTCTCTTTATGGCCTGCCCACAGCCGGTTCTTAGCACTGAGTGTTCTTAGTTGCCTGATGGTGGGATTTGTTATCTGAGTGTCTGTAGAGATCCAAAATGCCTTTGCCACTCACTGTTATCTTGAAAAGTGGCAGGATGTAACCTGACAGCTAAAGTATTTCTCTTTAGAAAAATCCTTAAATTTCAGAAGAAATGAGCACCCTTATCTGTGGCTGAAGTCTATGAGCTCATAAACACACCGTGAAGCTCTTGCGTGATAAAGAAAATAACAACAAAACAGACAACAGAATTAATTAATTTACAAATACGTCCTTAGGCAGGAATCCTCTACTTACTGCAGCACCTAAAAGAAAATCCACAGTCATCCCGTGACTGTTGCAGAACCTTAACAATAYGTAGGCAAACATATCTCGGCACCACAGTAAAGCGGTAAAGATAGAAAGAAGTTCTTTCGGTTAAGAGTTAAAAGAATGATTCTTAATGGATCTTAAAAGCAAACCACATACTGGTTATTTTTGCGTACCTTCCTCAGTAAACCTCTGTTTGTATTCCCTTGACGTTACCAATCAAATCTTGAAGCCTCTGCAGGCTTTCCCACATTTAGAAAAACTTAAGGTCTGTACACACTACACTGTCTTTTGAAATCCGGCACCTTGAGTCCAACACCTGCATTTTTAACAGCAGATTTTGTTTTAGTACTTCTATTAAGAATACATTCCAGCTTCCAGACAAAACTAACATTTTCTTATGAACAGTTACATTAATGATCAAATCTCAAAACTGAATTTCAAAGTATAGTGAAACTTGTCTATAAATAATCTTCAGATCTTGAGGTTAGAACTGTGATCCTTATTTCAACAAAACCTATTAGGGCCATATATCAATCTACACTATTTCTGAGTCAAAAGAAATGCAAAAGATGTATCTTCACATATAGCAGTATGTTTAAAAATGTCGGAAATGTCAACCACTTACATACTGTTCATATTATCCCTAATTAATATAAATTGCATTTAATTTCATATCTAGTAAAACATACTGCTGCCCAAAATAAAGACTATAATTTTTATCAGCAATTATTATTACTGATGTATCAACACAATTATTTAAATTCAATGTATATAGAGGCAGAATCCACGCAAGCATTTACAGTTTTTGTTCCCTCTGTGCTTCTTCCCTAATTTTTGTGGCTTGGAGCTCTTCCAGATGCTGTCTCTGACTTTGTGGTTTTGTATTTGAGATCCCATCTCCCGATTCATAGCATTCCTTGATTGACAAACAGATTCAGATATTAAAACAAACAGTTACCTGTATGTAATTTGTGTCTGACAGCTGCACTGTTAAGTTTTCCATTCATGGTGAACCTACTGTTTCAGATTCTATCCATTTCTTGGGTCTCAGAGCCACTGTGTTTGCTAAGTTACTCGGTAAATGGTGGCATATGTGAACTCCACACTGCAAGCTGCACTTCAGATTTTCCCTTTTTCCCTCCCCCTTCATAAAATAAATTATTTAAAAAACAACACAAGGTTTTATATTTCTAAACTGATGTGCCTCCTAATTGAATGCAGAATACTTTCAAACTATTTTCCATTAAAGGCTTACTTTCTTCTGATTTAATGCAGAGTGCAATACCTTCATTGGTAGATTAAAATTGTTTGACTAGAAGTAAAACCTATTATTATATGCTTTTTTAGCGGTTTTGTCTTGTATAATGTAGGATATATTATGTAAAATGTACCAAACAGGATACACTACAAGCTGCTACTTGCATGCTGCAAACAATCACAGTTTCACTGATAGACTGGGACTTAGCATCTTAAAATTCCCATGAAAATCAAGTGCATTTTAAGTATTAGGTTTGATTATTTAATCAGACAACTTGCATTTTGCCCTGGTTAATTTGGAAGGCTGATAATATTTTACTCATAAAATAATTGTGCACCTGTTGTGATGGAAACCTATTCAAACAAATCTTAATAGGCATGAGGATTCATTCCAGACATGAGTGTGTTAGCCTCCCATTACTGCTATCTACAGGGCAACAAATTTTAAACAGCTATCAAGCAGGTCTCAGCTTAAATTTGTGTAACTGTTAAAGAACATTTCTGACAAAGTGACTAATACTAAACTTAATTCATATCTATACAGACCAAGGTAAATATTAGGATGTGTAGGTCAAACTAATATTGATTTAAAGAAAAAGAAGGGTTAGAAAAAATATGCATATAATAATAGGATTTCAGTGTAAGAGCTAATGGCAAAGCATCATTTCTGATCAAGCTGGCTGGGTAAAAAGCTGTTGATTTATTAACACAGAGGGTAATACCTTCAATGAAATTACGGAATCAGCACAGTTTATACCCTTAATAGATTTCTATTCCTGTTTCTTATTTTCTGACAGATTTCCTGTGGAAACTGTTTCAGTAAAGCTCTGTTAATTTCCTCTAGAACCCCCATATTCCTGATTACACCAAATTCTTTTTAAAGTTGGTTGGAGGAGGCAAATACAAGGAAAACAAGCCCAATTTGGCTAGATCTGCCCTTTGGCAAAAAACTATCGGATGTCATTGATCAGAAGTGAGGTGTCATATTTAGACAAGTCAAGACCTCTTGAAAAAAATACTATTAGTTAACCTCTTGTAAAGGGTCACTTTGTTTGGAGAAGACAAGGACAGCCCTTCTTGTACTTCTGTCTTCTGTTCCTCAGTGAGCCTACGCTTGTGAGGCAGCGGCTGTGTCAGGTTGCGCAGGACATTCTTGCTATTCTCTGTCGCATGTGAGTTGCCCAGTCATGCTCATACTTTAGTTTTTCTTACCAAGTACTGATGCTATGTCCCTTATATTCGATAGATGCAGTTTCTGACCCATCTCTGGGTCCACAGGGCATTTACATATTTCTTAAGAAAAAGATCTGATATCCTTTGATACCATCAAGGTGTACTCACTGCTCGTAGTGACTCTCAAACATTACCATATCAAGACTCTATTTCAGGATGGACTCTCTACTCAGAAATGGAGTTTAAAACCAACGGAGATGAAAGGGATTGATGCAAAGGGTCTCATGAATCAGGCCCAAAGGCTGTTTTTGCTAGGAATAGGGTCTCTTTCCAAGTGAGGAGGAGGATAAGAATGACCAGAATGTGGAACAGCTTTCATACAAGGGATAAAGAAACAGATTTTTACTTTTCAACTTGGAGAAGAGACAACTGAAAGGAATATAAAAAAGAAGATGAACACCTATTCACAGCCCATTATAATACAAGAACCAGCAGGCACTAAATAGAATTACAAGGTAGTAGGTTCCAATACATAGAAGGTGGTATTTCTTCACACAGCATAATGCTAACTGTGGAATTTATGCCCACGGATTTTTCATCTGTCAATTAAAAGGTTCAAAAGCAATTGGACAAATTCATAGATGATAATTCTATTAAGGATCATCAAAGCCAAATGCACCACCTCTCAATCAGGAAGTCCATTAATCACGGATCATGGGAAATTGGAAGAGTATATATTGAGGAAATATATGTTTGCCCTCTCCTTACACCTTTCCCTGGGTTGCCCAGCGTCCACAGAGAAAGCATACCAGTATGTCTTTTATATCTGCCACTCTAAATCACAGATCTCCTCTAATACAAAACTCCTGTTACAGAAGATTGATAAAGGAGCACAACTACAGGTTTCCAGAGAATCCAAACTGATCAGGAAACTTCAGTATGCCTGTATGCATCACTTAAGATAAACGCCTATATTCATTAGTTTATTATAATTTGACTTCGTAAGTCTGTAGTGAGGGAAAAAAAGTGAAAAGCGCTGAAACATAATGAAACACAAGAAATACAGGTTCCAATCTTGTTTTATCAATACGGACTCCTATACATGCACTTGCTTTTTCATATAAATAGTATATTTGACTTCAGTAGGAATTTTCTTTTGCTAAAGATAAGAATCTGCATTAGAGACGATGCTGGGCCTTGAGTCAAAAGAAAATTTGCCACTGACATCCCTCAGTCAGAAGATGAGGAAATGGTTAGATGGTTCTTTACTGAGCCAACATCTTTTGACTGCAGTGAAAGGCTGAAGAAAACCCTATTCATTAAAGAAAACAAATGAAAACAACTACTGATATGAAGATTAAAATTAAAAAAAAAAAGATGCGTAATACTAGAAAAAAAATGCTACAGATAGATGAAAACAGCAAATTTTCAAAGAAGAAAACCTAGCTGTAATTTTTTGGTTTATAGTCAAACCTTTTTYGGCTAAAAATTTTAAATGGCGTTTGGAAATGAACACATTTTAGTAGCATACATCTTCTTGCCACTACAATGGATCAAATTCCAGGAGGCAGTCTTTCTAGCACGCCCAGTGAAAGTTTTGCTGTTCCAAGTTCCTTACTATTAGCATTACTATCCCTTTTATTCCTTTTTCTCCTGACTAGGTGATACTACTTTCTTAGTACAGTATTTGGGTTGCAAGGAACAGAATATATAAGTGAGATGTCTCTGTGAGTTCAATGCAGTAATAGAGTTCATATATTTAGTCCTGAATAGCTGGGCTTAGAAACATACCCCAAGAAGGTCAGAAATACATAATTAAGATCGCAATAAGTACCTAATTCACTGTGTGTCTGGAAATATACTGCATGCATCCTAGTTGATACAATTTATAAAATGTATCCAACAATATGGAGAATTTGATTCATATGAAAGGTTGATTACAATGTAATTTATAGTTTTAAGAACTATAAATGGTGTTAGTCATTAATTCTTCACTTTAGAAGCAGGCATGACTGTGATAGGTACCATTGAAATATAACCCTGTGACCAATTCTTTTTTCCTAAATGCAGCTTCAATCCTGCCACTTCTTACACGTACATAATTTAAATGGTAACATTATGTACAGTTAGCAGTGCCATTGATTTCCATAGAATTACCCTCTGTGTGCAAAGCTCAGGGTATGCCCCTTCAGATCCAGGTTCTGGAAAAAAATGTATTTCATATCAACAAAAGTCAAGATGACACAGGACGATAAAATTTAAGCTGGTTCATGCTTCTGGTCTAACTAACTTTATGGGTATCTTAATTGTAACAAGTAGATACTATGGGGCATGGTAAGTTCAGCTAGAATAGTTTTATTTTCGAGTCAATTACCTTCACCATGCAAAATCAGACTAAAGCGTACACAAACATTAACTACAGAATACACTTATGAAACAGCCAGTCATTCGGAGAGCAAGGTATCACTTAATTTAGAAGGTCAGGTTAGACCTGGAGATGTAGTTTTTGCAACACATTAYACAAAATGCCAATGACTGAAGAAAGGACAAAACAAAAATATATCTCTGATTTAGAGAGCTACAACATAAAAGTTAAGCRTATTATTTCACTGGATCATAGTAATAAATACATTACGAGAACCCTTCATTGCCCGTGGTATATTTCTAATCAAGACCAATTTCTTCAGCATTTGGAAGTAGGAGTTCTGGATTTTTTTTTTTTTTGATGCTTTCATTGGTTTCACTAATTGGAACCAGTTGATCCTTTTTCCTGTGTATTGATTTTTCAAATCCTAGCAGTTAACAATGATTCTAATGTATCATAACACTTTAGACCTTAATCACATAGTGGAGCTTTTGCTTGTAGCTTTTGTTTGAGTTTTAATTAAGAAGACCTTGTGTCTCAAAGCCTGAGCTGGGCTTTTAATTGCTAGTATGTATATCACACAGACTTCAAAAGAAATAAAATATGTTTATAACAGAGAGCACAAAGGAGAGCTTTGAAATGTCTATAGCCATACAAAGTGACATAATTAAAAACCTCTGAGTGCTTCTGTGATATAAGACTTTTATTTATTTATTTATATTTATAAAGCAGATTGCTATTTACCCTTACTGTTCCTGAAAAACAAAGTTCAGCAATTATACTGAGAATTAATCACAACAAACCCTGACTACACTGCTGGTCAGAGCTACAGGAAAACATCAAGAAATTAATTTTGCTCAAAATAGTCTTCCCACTAAATGTAGCAAACCAAAACCTCCCAAAAGCTCACCTGTGAAGATACATTTTATAAAACGGAAGCAAAAAAATAAGTGTTTTAACTTTTTGTGTAAATCTTGCATCTTTTGAGGAAAAAAAATCTAATTCACTGTAAAAACACAGAAACCATAACTTTCTCAAGGATTCWTTCACACCAAACTGCCTCCAAGAATATTCCAGAAAGAGATAGCATTAAATTACTAGAT
Organism: Rhea americana; assembly: GCF_003343005.1. Taxonomy (NCBI): domain Eukaryota; kingdom Metazoa; phylum Chordata; class Aves; order Rheiformes; family Rheidae; genus Rhea; species Rhea americana. The sequence continues at coordinate 2,022,622 of NW_028186634.1, read as the reverse complement.
TTGAGCAGTTGTGACTCACTGTTCTCCTCCAGTAATTAATGCACACACTAAAAATGCTCCTAGAAAACACTTCTTCCCGTCTCTTCCATGTTCTATCAGGGACAAACATAATTTTTAATAATGTTTACATTATATCTTATAAGGAGACTATCAAATGAGAGAAGTCGGTTTGCTTTTCTAAATGCAACATTTCCTTAGGAAACAGGCATACCGTCTCCCTCTTAACCAAATATTTTGAGGCTATTAAATATGTACATGCCATACAGAACAGGAGTTTTCGGGTTCTTTCCAATAAAGTAACAAATACAAGATGAGAAGGAATAAGCACAGGAAACATAATGCAAGTAGACTTCTGTATTGGATGAGGTTACGGACATCAATCACTGTCCYTCCCAAAATAGAGTATACTGTACAAAGACAGCATGTGACATGCAAGTCACAATGCCTACAAATACAGATCGTGCCAGTTACAAACACCACCGATGGGAGCCAGCAAACTCACCGGTAACACAGTAGCCAGTGACCCGGGAGTCACTCCTCTCTAAGACTGTTAGACGWATTCTGACCCTTTCATGATAACATCATTGCTTCAGTTACTTAAAGACTGACCTTTTTTATTTGATCTTCAAAGACCCCGCACGCTGAGAAAGACCATTGCAGGCTATTTCAGTGGGACAACTGCCTGATGCATGCAAGACTATGCTATTCCAGAGATTTATATTTGGAACAGAAACAGAAAACTTAAAACAGACTCTGTATAGTGATAAATGATGCTACTCTGCCTAGCTGTGGCTGRTGAAGAAAAACTAGAAACCTAAGCATCAAAAATAAATGCAGTGAGGGAAGGCGAGGCCAGAGCTCTTTGCACCCAAATATCTGGAAATTTAGAAAAGAAGCCTGAATCACTTTGTTTATTGAAACTCATGATAATAAAAATGCGAATGAAGAGTATTTGTTGAGCATAATTGTTGTATGAAAGAACAAAACTGCAAAAGCCAGGCACAAGCCTCACGAACTGCCTGTATACCTTTAAAAAATATATATGCACATACACATTGGCAATTGGCATACAGTCAAATGATTAGCATGAGTGAATATGAGCTTTTTGTCTAGGTGAGCAGGTCATTTAACTCAGCTCAACTGTTTCACAGACCTTTGAAAATTTGACCGATGTGTTTCATTTATAAACATATCAAATGAACAAGTAGACTTATTTAACCACTGGAATTTGGCTACAAAGCATTCTGCCAAATGCTCCTCTGAGTTTCATACAACCTCGCTGAAGTCAATGGCTTGTTTGGCTGGAAATCAAGGAAGAATCCAGGCCATTATCAATAACTGAAATCCTAATAAAGAAACTCAGAAAAAGCACTTTTACAAATGAAGCACATTATGCAAGAGTAATTGTGAATATGAACAATCCCACTTACAGAAAAAATAAATGCTTCACTGTTTGCTACTTTTATATTGGCTTCTGTTGTATTGATAGATACAGTTTATAATTACATCTTGATTAACACTATTGTGTTCTAAACATAGAAGGTAAAGCAAGAAGACACCACTTTTTATTTGTTTCTCTCACCCAATTATCTTTTCTTCTCATCAGTGTGCTTCCCAAATATGAATAGAAACAGTTTGTGTCAGTGGCACATTATTTTTTCTGCGGCTTTCATCCTTTTTTCTGGCACCGAGTCCTAGTGAACCTCCTTCCCACAACCAAGATACTATTCTTTCCCTGGAGGGGGAGGGTGGTAGCTGCGCAGACACAGAGGAAGAGTATGTGCTCAGGTTATATCCTTCGCAAGAACAACGCCTTCCCTCTAAAATAAACAACTCCCAGTAACAGTCAGTGCAAAGAGCTGCTCCTCACCAGACCACACCTCGTTTTCCTAAAACCGAGATTTTTTCCCTAATGATCTCATTTATTTATTTTTACTGCATCGCTTCATGTCTTTAGGTTAGTCTCTCAGCAACATGAGCAGAAAGTAAGTCTGCACAAAAGTAAAAAAATATCAAACACTTAAATATATTGATTTGGAATGTAATGCAAGTTAAGCAACATRTTATCTGACATGCCAGAGAAGGCACATTTTTGACAGTAGTTCTTTCAGACCTCAACTTGCTCTGCCAGTTACCTGATTGAAATCCATTCAGCACTATGAAAATGAACTTCATGATTTTGGAAGTCTACCACCTTGGGTATTACAAGGATTTTTTTTTTTTTTTTTAGTATGCTTCTTTAGTAGATAAAAAAAGTATCTCTGGATCACCTCTTTTGCTTTACTTCCTTCCTGCACTCTGGTTTTCATGCTGCCACTGGCTAGAATGACTTTTTTTCTTCTTACTGAGATTACTCTGAAAACAATTTAAGATCCACAAATACTAATATAAGTTAATACCTAGCTATTAGTCTGATCCTTCTCAGTAGCCTACAATTTCCATATCAGCTAGAAGCTGGCCAGCTTAGAGGCACAGGCTAGGTAACTGGCTTGGGAGGCAAGGGGAAAGGAGATCTGCTTGAGGCCTGCCACTAGCCTGCTGTGTAACTCTGCACCTTGTTCTCTTCAACTATAAAACGACACTAATACCTTTGTACAGAGGTTTGAAAACTGTAAGTGGAAAGCACTGTAGAACAGCAAACATTATTTTATCTTCTGAGTTTGTCTGCGCCTTCTTTGTATTTTTGGCTGCTCACGAAAAATGTTAAATGCAGTGGCAGTACAAAGATTCAGCACTGAGTCTTGCTGGAAGTCAAGTTGCAGTAGAGAGGAATATTTCAGACATTAAGATTGCTTAAGGAAAAGTTCATAGGGATTAGAGAAAGGATCTCTTCATCTATTTTGTGTCAGTGAAGTCAGGACTCCACGATCTACCCCTCAACTCATAAATTGACCTCGTACAAGTAACTTTATCTTTCTATAACACATTTCTATATTCTATATTTCTACATTCGTATTCATGAATACAAATAGTTTTCCGTCTTCACAGTAATCCTGTGAAGGATAAAGAAAGACTTCACAAGACACAACTCTTTAGAAGTCTAAGAATTACAGCCCCAGTAACCGTGTCAGCCAGCCTCCAGAGATAGTGCGCCAACAAAAGATACAGTCATGTCCAGCTCAGCTCTTTGGAAAGAAACTGAGAAAGACAAAAGGCTGCAGGAGGAGAGAGGGAACAGCAGTGGAGCACAGTCCGTCCCACCACCTCATTCCCCTGACTGGTCTCTTCCTGTTCTGAGGGCTACCACGCTCCTAACTGCCAGCCGGGGCAGGGCTGACCGACCCTTGGGCAGCTACCCAGGCGGACCCACGACCCATCCTTCCTCACGGGGGAACTCACAGCGACTCACACTGCGAGAGGGAAGTGGGGAAYGGGAAAGTGAGGAGCACATAGCTACATTTCAATTCACACCAGCCCCACAGCATCAACCCGGTTTTTAGGACACCTGGATACGAGGAAAAACGTTCAACAATCTAATCTCCTGGGGGCAGAAACAAGATTCTCAGTATTTGATTCTCCTTTATAGCATGGTTTCTCCRCACTGTTGTGAGCAGTCAGTTACAGATACGCCAAGCCAAGGGCCAACGCAAAAAACAAGGCTGCAGAAAACAGGGCATTTTGTCCCATCATCTGTGGATATGACCACAGCACAGCACATAATCAATGTATAACATAAGCACCGGCATTAACCTCTGCCACATTTAACAACCCCACACCAAAACTATCCCACTGTTATTTCCTCTCACCCTCGCAGCAGCAGAGGAACGGGAGGCAGCCGTAGCTCTTGACGCTGAAGCTGGGGCCCCCTTCTGTGCTTTCCAAATGACTCCCAGGAAAACGTATCTGTCCTCGCGAGCATAGGAGGACAGTGGTGGAAACCAACTAAGTGACTGTCAACATTCAATCTGGTGAGGCAAACTGGACGATTCTTTTCATGCCACTAACAGATTTTACCCCTAGACAAGCTAGTTAAACGGGCTGAAAAACCTTCCAAGCCTGGATGAGAGTACTTTSTAAGCAGATGAGAAAAGGATTAGGAGGAGAACTCTACAAATTCACTCTGCAGTGAATACATATCCAAAGAAAAAAGGAGGAATAAGACAATTTCAGAAAAATTAACAGTTTTTTGTAAATGAAAGCTCATGAAAAAGCTTTTTATGCCGTATCAAAGAATAAAGAATATTTTCCTGCATTGTTAGAGATCCCACCTCTTTTAATTCTGAATCACTAATAGCATTCAAGTAGTTTCTATTTAGAGACCAAGCAGCTATATGGTGCAATTAATGGACAAACAAGCATTCAGTGTTTTCCTTGCTATTGGGAGACAATACAGCTTTATATAGAATATCATTTCAAGACATAATTTTGTTTTCTTTGTTTATTACGGTCTGTTGTTAACTTTTCTTTATTAATATGTTTTTGTAAAAGTGCATATTATATTTCTGCCACTGACACAACTATATGGTTTCCTACCTGCCTAATATRTAAGTGATATTTCTACAGGAGAAATCCAACAGAAGGAAATATCTAATTACAATTAGATTTTGGTCTTGCACCAGCTGAAGGAAATAATTAAAACTCACTTACTAAAGAAGGGCCAGTCTTTCCTCTATTTATGTAATAAATGAATGTAACTATCTTAAGTTACCCTGGTACAAATGTAAAATCGTAAGCATCAACTTTCATCAAATAATATTTCTCTTTCTGTTTTAATATTAGTAAAGACTTATTAATATAATGTGCACASATATTTCCACATATTTGTAGTTGCTATTTAAGAAAATTGTATCAGTAAAGAGAAATAAATCTAAGTACATTATGTACCYTTTAAAAATGCCTTACAAGCCCTGCTCACAGCACACAAACATAAACATATCTTTTCAATTTGTTGCTTAATCAGTAACATTGAAATTTTTTTCAATAGGAAATTCTACAGAAGAATCGGTGAGTGGGGAAAACACATTTCTAAATTCTCTGCAAGGTCTTTAATTGTCAAGGGAATTCTGATCTTACTAGATGTCTGGTCCAACGAATCCCGGATTTACTGGAACATCCTATCTATATGAGCAATAAAACTCCTACTGATTTCAGTAGCTCCAGAACTGTATCCAGAATTTCTCTTTCTCCTCAGAAACAGTGAGAATATAAACAAATATATTGTGGTATACTTCCAATTTTCMATCAAAGATTTAAAGCAGTGATCAAACTATGATCCCTTTTTTATAATCTGAAAGCAGTTTCTACATATAATTTATGTAATTGGGAAGAAACATTACTAAGTACTAAAAACTCTGTGTTTTCAAAATGTTTCTTCCTCTTCCTYTGGACACTGAGATATATAACTGATGTCAATGAACTAATGGAACTAACCTGGTGTTTCTCATAACATTCTTGATGCTGCCTATAACTGATTATTGCATGCTCTAATTTATTTGTCAAAGACCTCTGTCATTCTAAAGATAAACATTAGAAGATTGGCTGGAAAGAGGAAGACATGCTCAAATTCTGATTGTTATTTCTATTATTTTTCTGAACTTTAAGCAAATCTTTGAAACAGTGTTTAAAATATTTTTTAATAATTAAAATTTGAGTGACATACCTTTAATTTCTCCAAGAAGATCACTTGTGTTTAATTTTTCCATCTTCTCCTTCCAGTCTTTAGAAAGTAGCTTTTCCATGCAGGATGAATCTATGAGGGAAAAAAAGGAAGATATATCTAATATAATCTTACAGATTAGGAAAACAGGTGTCACTTTCCTGTTAAAACTTTTCTGTCTGTTCTAATTGGACCATATTTTCAAAGGGAAATGAACTTATAGCCAAACAGAGTTCTCGTTTAACAACATTTTCAATCCAAAGTAATTGCACTGAGGTTAATGGAGTTACTATGGATTTAACAAGGGTCTAATTGAAAGGAAAACTTTGTCCAGGATTTATGCATGCTAACTGCCAATTTACAAGCATAGATTGCCAATGTATATACAAATTCTGTCTTTTTCATTTGAGAATGATTGCACACTCAAAATTATACATGAAGATTTTGAAGCTTTTTTTAGAAATTTGGCACACAGTGTCATCTGAAACCCATTTTTATACCCATGTCAATGCAAAAGTTATTCATAAAATGTCTCCATGGAATTCATAAAAGCACTCTACATATTGGATATTCACRGTATCAGAATTTTTCCCAGTACACTGTAAACAACATGCAATCATTAGAAGATCTGCTTTCATAATTTGCAGTTCAGACTACTTTTCAAATCTTTGCCCCAGTCCAGGAGACCTTCTTCTGGCAAAACTCTCACTGAAGTCATTACATTTAGGAGAAAGTAGAACATTGGCTTCTGTAAATTGCAYAGAATCAGAGCTCATTTCCACTAGAAAATTTGCTATTGAGCATAGCAGACTCTTGAATAAAATCTGAAGGTTTTTTACAGTCCCCAAATTAAGCTAACTTACTGACTACAAAGTCTAAATGATACATGACCTTCCAGATAACTGGCAAAAGGTGATTTTTGAGATGGGAGTTCTTGTGGTTGATGTCACGATTCAGAGTCTCATGCCTTTAAGAGCCTCGGTACAGCGAGGGAATTTTCCAGCCAGCCGAACCCTCTTGCTCCCTTCCCAGGCAGTAAGACCAGCCCAGCTTCCACAAACATTGTGCCTGTATTTTCATGGGTACACAGACTCACTACCAATGACCATGCTAAACTCCTGGGAAACACATAAGCTCGGTTCAGCAAGGTACCAAAACCCGATTTAAATGCAGATCTATTCTTGAAATGAATCTTTGCAAACAGCCCTCATTATAAGACCACACGTCGTTCTTGGTGGTGCTGAGAACCTTGTGGCTTACTCGGACATACTGTAAACATSCATCTGCTAAGCCGGTCAGAAACTCTCCACCCAAGCTGCCATTTGTGTACAATGGATATCAATCTAGACTATACTTTCTAAACCTATTAATGTTCCAAATTTTGACAACATTTGCCCTGATATCACTGCAGTCACGTAAGAATTAAAACTTGGGTGTACMAGAAGGCAGAATTCAACCCCACATATCTTCTGTTAGCTACTAGCAGASTAAAGGCCAAATCCTGGTTCACATTCTCATGTCAGCAGTCCTATTAGAAGCACGCACACAAGTGAAAGCAAACACAAAAAGCCCATGCTGAGACATGTATCACCTGAGACAGCATCTATACAACAGGTAACAGTTTGTTCCACTTCAGAGGACTCTAAAAATAGTCAGAGGAGGAGTATTCAAAAGGGTCATAAAAGGAAGAGTAAGAGAATATTGGGAAGAAGTTCAAGGAGGAAAAAAGGCCAGATATAGACAATCACATTTTAGGATGCAAATAGTTTCACACTACAAATTTGCGTTAGCATCCCTCATTTGAAAGAACAAAAAACAAAACCAGTTGAAAGCATACCAAACTGTAACTATCAAAAGATCAAAGATCAGATTTTAATTGCAACACATTTTCACCACGCAAGCCTCCATGGAAAGACAACACAGCTAGTAAATGTTTTTGAAGTAATATTTCAGTAGAAAAGCTAATTTATTTACTAATTATATCTTTCTGTAAAAGAAACAAAATTAAGGAGCTGTAAGTTGCAATAGGCAATGTTAAAATATTTGTTATATAATAACAATTTACTTTTAACAAAAGCAGGCACTTATTACTTTTATGAGTTCTGGCCTGATAATAGAAGAACCAAGAAATAACCATCAATTATCAATAGAACATTATAATTTGTCCTTTTTTGTGATATCATCATTAGTTTAAAAAGATGTTTCTGTGTTTCTCCCCTGCCAAAATTTCAGACCCCCTTATCCCTGCAAAAAGAGAGCTTTAGAATTTTATTTTGATGTTTGGTATAGGTTATGTATTTTAATGCTTTTTTAGCTAAGATTTTTTCCTCAATTCATACAAAAAAAGGAAAAATGTTTAAATTAAAAAAAGAAACAATTAGTTTCATAAGAGTTATAAAATATTTTCCTTGAAGCATTTGTTTTATTTCTTCTCTTACTTTTCTAAAGAACATGCATGTTTATCTGTACTTACATTAAGTAAGGGGAAAGAAGTACATTTCTAAAGATGGACTGAGAAAGAATAGGAATATAAAGCAGATCAATCTGTGTGCCTTCTTCTTCATATAATTACACAGTTAGTTACAATTTCTGTCTCTTTAAATGCCTCAAAAATTCCTTAAGAAGAATTTCTTTAAACACTACCATGCCATTCAAATTCTCGAAAAAAGATATTTGACTATACAACCTATAGCTACTGTATTTTGCTATTGGAAAAATTACAAAAATACACAATGAGTCTTTTAATAAAGTTTTTGTATAGCACTGTAAATGTAGCTCCTTTGAAATTCCTGTAAATTTTCAATTAGCAGGGTTAATATACATAATTYTTAGAATTCAAAATCATGTTATGTATTAAAGCTCTCGGGAGGTCCTTCACATTAGACACAAACCTAAATATAAAGGTTTATACTTGAAAGGCATGTCTCCCTTCAAGTTCTGTATGCTGTGTTCACGAATACACACATTTTGAAAATGTTTGGGAAAAAGAAAGGGATTTTCTTCTTCTTTTCCTACTGAAAATTAGTTTTTCACATAAATATAAAATCTACAAAGAAGTCTTCTGACATCAGCTAAATGTCTTCATCCATATTGATTCATTTTCTGATTTGATTCATTATAGAAACAAAGCATCGACTCAGAATCCAGCACTGAACATCGAAGACGCCTGAATTCACATCTGCACTGCATCAGCCTCCCTGTACTGAGGCTCCACTCCGCAACCGTTCCAAAGCCTTGAGGATCAGGGCATTTGCAAAATTCAGAGATATTCCAGTTAAAGACAATTATAAAAGAAGCAAAGAAAAAAAAMCAGCATCTATACATTTTCAGCTCTTATCACTGACATTATAAACCACAGCTGGGTTTATGCCACAGAGTAAGTAGCATATTTAGCACTGACACATCTAAGATCAAATTAATGTAGTTGCACTGAAGCAATTTATTACATTAACAACAAACAGATTCTGATCTTTTATACTTTTATGCTATAAACTAGGAAAAAAAATTCTTTCAAGGACAGCGAACAGGTTAAGCATAATTAGACTGGGATGACTAAATGAAATCATTGAGCATTATTTAATATCACGGTTTATTACATACTTGGTTAGTAATTTTAATTGCAGAGTAAAGGAGTTTAAAGTACTGTGAGAATTTTGTTAGACAAAATACTTTTGTAAAGGCGAATGAGAAGAGATCGTTAAAAGACAAATAAGCAGGAGGAAAAAAAAAAAAAAAAAAAGGCAGAGAAAAAACCTGTAGGTGTTAGAGGAAAAGGAGCTCTCCACAATGACAAAGCATCGATGAAAAGAATTAACATTTGTCCACTGGGTAATCAATCAGTCATGGAATGGATGGCATCCAGCTCTTTGTTGCGAGGCCAGGCCGGGATGARGAACGCGTGTGCTAGCCAGCACAGCCAAGCTCTTCACTTCTTCTGCCTAAATGAAAGTCATCTTGTTCCTATCAAGGATACCTTCTGCCTCTTGTGTCTTTTTCTTTCCTTTTTTTTTAAAAAAAAATCACTCTCACACAGTTCAACAAGTTAGCAACCCCAGCTACAGCTTACATGAATACTGCATGACCTTACAGCGGCCTGCACCTTTCCTCATCGACTTGGGGGGGGGCAGGTTTTTTGGTTTAATTCACTGAAGTAGCCGCTTACTACTTTCTTTGAAACACAGATTTGAGGGGAAAAAAAAAAAAGGCGTTCGTGCCGTGTGTGTGTTTTTGTTTTTTATGGTAAAGTCATACATAAAAGAAAGCCTAAATGTGAGAGTGCAGCAGCAAAACTTCAAAGAACTGACTGTCAGACATTATTATTTCAAATCAGCTTTGACTTTCTGAGACTTAATAAAACACTATAGTACAGACTGGCATATTTATAACACTCATACCGGTGATGAACTGAACTGTCTCTTTCCTGCTACTGTGCAGTGCCTTGTTATTTCTTTTATAATAAGCTTCCCTCAAAACATGTTGTAACAATACTGCAAACTGATAATTATTAATGATAGGAGTTCTAAAACACGACTTGTTTTGCATACAATTCTTTTTGAATACCTACATTACTTTGTGACAGAAGACAAAAGCACATTGATTTATTAATAATGATTGCAAATGCACAGTAAGTCCGTAAACAATACWGAAATATAGTTCAATCAAAGGTATACATGACATTTTTCTACGTGCATGTAAACTGTTACATCTCAAGGAAAGAGGCTCTGGAAAAGATGAAGTAGAGGAAGTAGAAGAGAAATCAGGTACACTCCAAAGAAAACTATTTTCAAATATGCCCAGCATAGGAAGGCAGAGAAGGATAAACTTCACTTCTGCACTTTGGAAGAACAATGCTATAGATTCACTGTGATCTTCGTCTCTGTGTCAGAAGTTACAGTCTATAGTTGTAACTCATTACAGTGTAGCAGACGTTGCTAAATAAAGGCAAACGTACTACATTTTTGCAAGCTTTGGGATGATATAACAACATGCAAGTTCCTCCATCTTTAATATTCTGTGTTCTCTTAGCTACTCTCATTATATTTATTTGCCTTCAGCTCCACGGGAGAAGATGTGTCCTTCGGATTRGACTTTTTCAAACGAATTCAAATGCTTCATTCAAGTCTGTATCACATGGGAAGAACGGTGCCAGTGGAATTACCCTGTGAGCGACTATGAAATATTTGTTAAAGTTTTTTTTCTTTGAAAGACTACTAAATAAGATTATGAACTCTTTGGGACAGACATSTCTGTTCTTACAAGACCTACCCCAGTGGAATTCCGCTACAAAAGCAAAGCTGGGTTTGTTCCCCAAAACCAAGTGAGGTGCACATAGCTATTACAGTGGCTAGTATTTTATTACCTTCTTCTCTACTGTGCCTTTGCACATCTCATGCCTCGTGAGAACATATTTTCTCAAGTAGCTGATGCTGAAGGCATAATAATAACAATAACAATAATAACAACAGTAATAATACCGTTGCACATACGAAAGAGGAAGGTTTGTTTTGGCATTCTTCATAGAATATTAAATCCAGTAGAAAGTAGCAAAATCTGAATAAAACTAGTATTCTACAAATATTCTTGAGTAGAAGCCAAGTATAGTTTATATTTACTCCAGTCAGTGTTTGTTACTTACAAGTAACCTAGAACTCCGTGTCCATTGGTGGTGGTGGTAGATTCATTTATAAAAATGTGAATTATTCAGAAAATGTGGTATATATATTTTTTTAATCTGGTGATCAATTTTAATACAGCTGTGTAGAATAGCTAGACTTTTGACTAACTGATCCATCTCTGAGTGCATGCCGACAGCTTGATTGCATGCCTTCTGTGAATTCACTGCCCTCCAGATTTCCTTGAGATAAAGAACCACCTAGCACAGGTCTTTACCACACATGTATTTCATGGTTTTCAGTCTTTGCAATATGTACTTTAAAAACACATGCAAAATGTAACACTTCAGTATTAAAGGGAAAAGCAAAAGGTTAATTTATTTCACTTCGCTAAAACAAGATTTTATAACTTAGTAGCAATTAGAAAGGAAATTAAGGAYTTTGCATTTACATTCCTGATTTGAGAAATAAAAACATAATTTAACCATGACTATCAGAAACTTAACTGCAGTATGGTATTATCTATTCTTTTTCAATGCAAGGATGTAAAGTTTGTGTAATGCTACTAAAATAGATTCTTAGTTGCCATAGCTACTTTTCTTATTCTTTCAAACACAAATTATCCTTTTCTGTTTCAATAAACTTTAAATAAAAGAAAAAGAGATAGCAACAATACAAAACTAATCAAAAATCAGCCTGAAGGCTCGACATCTATAGCTGCGGCATACTGCCACTCATTCATAAGGAGTTTGGCTTCGATCTTGCTGTCACTAGAAAGGCAGGTCAGAAGAATCTCATCTCAGCCCTGCCAATTTCCATATTTCTATCCGACAGTAATTAATTGTCACGGTCTAACAGAAAATTAAAATATAAGGCATTTCAAACACGTTGTTAGCCAGTAAACTGCTTTCTTTGACCAACTTTTCAAGATGTTGCTGATTTAATAACTCTTCAGAAACTGAAATCACGAAAAATAAAAGCACTCTCACAACACCAGAACGAACAATACGACATTCAGAACAGGAAAACCTGCTAATTGCTTTTGCTACATTTATTGCAAATGACAGTCGAGTTCTCTCCACAGTTCACTTCTGCGGTCCGCCGTTAGGGAGCCAGGCAGTCCCGGGCAGCCCTCCCTCCCTCCTCCCACGCCGACGCTCTCTGCCCACCGTGGGGCCCGGCCCGGCTGCCGGAGCTGCGCCGCCGCCGGCACGCGCCTCGCGAGGCTACTGCTGAACACCTAGCGCATACTCTGATCCTGAATTAGAGCATGGTCTCGATCCCGAATGCAAGCTGCAGGCACTACTGTAAAGCACGCAAACCGAGAAAGGGGGCTCGCAGCTCAGGAAGGCCCTCCTGCGTACAACTACACGTGAAAGAGCTTCAGCTCACAGTAGATGTTTGCTTGCAAAAGCGATAATGCAAATGCAGCTGCCTGCTGACTACCTACATTACAGTTTTGTTTAGGACAGGGAACCAAGTAAATCTGCCAACTGCTGTATATTTTTTATGGTGACAAGATTTCCACAATATGATAAAATTAGAACTGTAAGAGCTTGGAGAGCTCTCTTAACTTTTAATTAAAACTCTCCAAGCTCACTAAAAATAATTAGACATTAAAATGTTCTGGTTTTCCTCTGAATTCATTTGCGCTCCTTGACTGGTCTAGATCTTGTATGAAACAACAGACTTTCTAAACAGAAGCCCTGGAATTTATCTGGGGGTAATCTCCAGGCTTGCTTTCTAAGATGCGGCTAGGGGGAAAAACTGCAGAGAGTCTGAAGCCTGTACCCACTCTGCCTAAGATGGCTTGCTTCAATAGAAATTCTCCAGTAAAAGGCTTCGTGCAAAAGTCCAGATAAAAAGAACTCTGAATTCCATGTAAAGAATAATCCAAGATACAGTTCTGACCTTTATTTTTATTTATTTATTAAAAAGCAGAACCTTTAACCTTGCAAATGTTTTTGTTCTCTTAAAATAACTCATACAATGCTATATGCCACACTATTTTTAGAAAAGCAACAAGAGAAAGCATGCTTTTCCCATACAGCAGGGCACTGATATAAACATCAACACAGATGCTCTGTGAGAGAGAGCTGGACTTCTCAAGCACTTGATCATTAAGGAATGCACCAACTGTTTTAGATAATCTCGTGCCAGCTCCAGTTCTGCTCCACACTCCCCTTTGGGAGTGGCCAATCTTGTCCTGCTCCTAATTTTTCATTTTACTCACTCCTCCATTCTTTCCTCTTTATTTTCTCTTTTTTTCCCCTAGAGCAGAGGGAGAGAGGCATTGTGTGCCAAGCAATGCAAGACTAGAATCACTTCCCCAAACAGAGCAAAACTTTCAGACAATTAACCCTCCCCTCTTCTTTCAGATAAATTACTAAGTATAAAATGCAATCTGTTTCCTTTGTTTACTCAATATGAACAATTTGTAAATGACTCAAGGATAAAATTCAGAAAATGTTGTGCTAAATTAGAACCATTATAAACATGCTAATGACTGCTCAACTAAAACATGCAGGATCAGTGTGAAGAAATATATTTAGTTCCTGTGAAATACAGTTGTATTGCCTCAGAACTATTTGGTCACTTAATTGTATATGATTACTCCAGGAAAATGTTAATTTCATGAACACTGCACTAGACGATACACTGTGTATGTCAAAAGAAGCTTTCTGAAATGTCAGTGTAATCGCTTGGATGCAATGTTTTGGCACATTATTGGAAGAGAAATGTCTTTTAAGTCTGTCAAAATTACATGTACATTTCATTCTTCCACTTAAAGTTCCCATTCCATTATGAGGTATATTTTACTGTTAGATTGGCTGTATTCGTTGAAGTATATATCATTGCCTTATTTGCATTACAATGATCGTATACAGTACATCGTATGTAATCACCTCTTCCCTAAGTATACGCACCCCTATTTGCTTCCTAAGTGAACATATAATACTGACAAGAGAGAGTCTCCGACTTTATACAACAGCTATCAGGGATGGTTAGGAAAAAGGGGACTGCAATTTGCTTGCAATCCCTGAGCACAGAACGACACATTAAAGGAGAGTGACACGCTTATTTTGCTGTCTCTTATTACACATTTATTAGCAAAAAAATAACAAAATCAATAGGATTTGCATTTGTTATTTTCTGATGGGAGAAAGCTGGGCTAATGGAAGCAGGTCTTCAGACCTTTATTATTTTTCTTTGCCTTCCCGTCATACTGKACTGACCATCCCTAGAGGATAGATTTTTTTTTCTCCGAGTAGAAAAGAAGAACAGGCTGAGCCAGTATCTTTCCTAGAATCCACTGCCATAGCTCCATCAAGGTCTACTTAGTCATGAACAGAGTTGAAATTTCTCCCAGTATTTGGCCTAATTATCCATTCTCTTAACCTCCTACCACCACTCCTTGTTACAACCCTTTCCTAACCCTAAACAACTCACTTTGCTCTGCACTACCTGCAAATGCTCGGGAGCTGAAGTGACGYTCTCCTCGTTATCACTCAAACACGCCGTGGAGAATTTAATCTAGAAACCTTTCGGTGTTACGCTAGTGTGAAGCGATTCTTACAGCAGATGGCCTCCGGACCTGCCTATTAGGGAATACACAGTATTCAACAGGTCRCTTACTTACAGCAAAATTCACCAAATTCACCACTAAATTTGGTGCAGACAACAAATCAGTTGGGGCATAAGTGAATGTCTAGATCTACATACAATTTTCTCGTATGTAGTGTCTGGCTTTCTAAACTATTAGAAATTTTGTAAAATGAACATGAAAATGTTAGCATAAGTTCTGGGGAATAAGAATGTCTTAAACTAAAGGTAATCAAAAAATAAAGTGTGCGCTCCTTCATTCCAGGTGGGTTTGGGGGCAGAAAATGGAGGGAGCTTCCTGAAAAGCAAGAAAATAGGGTTTCTATTAAACTGATTAATGTTCCTTGGAAATTTTGTGACACCAGATTTATGAACAAAACATGGATGATTCAAAAGACCTCTATTTTGTTCCCCCAAATTATGTTCCACTCATTACCCTAATAATGCAGTAATAAACATCTGTTTAACGATTTGAAGGCTTCTTAATATTGTGTGTAAAAATCTTAACTCAGCTCTTACATAAAATATTCTGAAATTAAAACAATTGTATAACAAAAAGAATTTTTCATGAGAAATCCTTAAGGGTTTTTGTATGTAAAAATATAATACAAAGAAAGCAAAATAATATGCTCTTGATTTGAAATGACTTCAAACAAGGATGCAAAGGAATGAAAACAATAGCTAGAATCTCCTCTCTATTTATCATTTCTGAAGGTCTCTATGGCACATGATGAAGTCTTTTCCGGGACACTAAAATACACTAGCAAAATCAGTTCTACTGCTTCCTTTGTACTAATAAAATTTTCACTTAAGCTTATTATCATTGAAATATAGAACAAATAAGACTGCCAAAATAACTCCAGCAAACGGAGCTTTAAAAGGTTTACAGATCTTACAAGAACCAATCTACTTGCCATGGAGATACATTTCAGGAATAATAGCTGATATACTGTAAATCTGTGAAAACATTTAAGAAAGGAATACACCAATATCCTCGAGAATAACATCTTAAAATTTTCAATCCCCTACACACATATACATTTTCCTATATATTCTCCTATTTCATTTCCCTATATACATTTTTCCCCTGAAAATTAGCTATCTTTTTTTCTTCTAAAAGAGCATTATTAATATTGTAAAGTCAGGTACTGAAAAGATACGGAAATGTAAGAACTAAGTTGTCCAGGCAATCTTAATTCATCCCTGTGTACATAAGCATTACGATAAATTCTTTAACTAAAAAAAAAAATGTACAACTAAAAAACAATGTACGTGATTTTTTATAGGATTCTTGCTGTATTCAGCACACAGGACAGCCCCAGAAAAAAACATAAACCAGGACCGTGGAGCAAACRAGGCTGTTGTCCATAGGATCACTGGCCATGTTTCATCGCAGAAGTCAGGAGAAACRATGTGAATGAGGGAGGTGACTGCAAAAGCAGAAATGAAGGTTTTGCAGTTATGGCACTTCATTTTCTGGGATCTCGATTTTAAAAACTTGGGTTTGCATTTGAGCAAGTGCTGAGCRTTCACAGCTGCAGCTCAAGCCAGTGTAAACATTGAGACTGCAATATATATAGCTATATATAAACTGCTGCACAAAGTTAAGTCCGCTKGAAAAAAAAATCAAGACCTGAACACCTCAAAAAGGACAACCAATAAATCAATGGTATTTTTGAAGTCACACTGTGTCTCAGTCCTATACTGTAAAGTGAGTACACAGACCACCCTTCTTTTCCCTTTACAAAGACTTTGAGAAGGTAATTTTTGTTTTAAAAGCATTTATAGAATATGCCAGAAAACCTGTTATGTAATATCCTTGTCTTCAGAGTACACCATGAATAATAGGCAATAAATAGACACTGAGGACTCAGTTTGACCAATGAGGCTACAACAAAATACTGGATAATTTCACATTCAGTGAGAGTCATCCTGTTAGTGAACTGAACAAAACAGAATTAATGGTGAAGAAAAGTAGTATTTATTCATGCAAGTGAAACTTATACGCAACCCTTAGTTATACGCAAACAAAGATTTTTTTCACTTAAAAACCCTTAAGTTCTGTYGGATATCCAAAGAAGCTCTTTATTAGTTACGTGGCTATTCTGAAAAATTAAAACATTTTTAAACCTATGCTCATATGGAGTTCAAACCTTTAGAAATCAGATTTATCAGGCAGATTTGGAATCAGTGGTGATTTGTGGGCATTGACCATGTTGCTTAAAGGGAAGGTGAGCAAGGGACTGAGCTGGGATTCACACTGGACTTCACCACCTAAAGCACTAGCGTGTTTATAAAGGAACGCACGTTGCACCCTAGCCTAGCGTGGCAAAACAGACCCGGTGCCCTGAAGGGGTCCCAAGGCCTTCTGCTCTCCTGACGGAGCGTACCCTGGCAGTCCCCCAGCACAGCTGCACCGGCCCCCGTCTCCTTCGCGCATGCGACTGAACAGCACAGCACGCGACCTGAGCCGCTAACCCACCGCGCRTCTCTGCGCGGGACGAGACCCATTCTTGCCTCCAAAGCTGATGCGCAAATTCATCACCCTACAAATTGTCCTAGAACATATAGCACAGTAATACAATAAATTTCACAGTGTAAGAAAGTGGGGGCCTTTTGGAAACAACTGACAGCAGATTAAATAATATTTAGGGAGTTCTCATCCCAAAATGTGCTATCCAAGAAAGTAAATACATAGTCAGTGCAATGAAACCTTCACCGCTACTGAGAAAGGAAACCACAGCAAGCTCGCGTTGTCTATTTTGTGCGCTTCTGTATTTCCTATTCTGCTAATAAATGATCTTTCTTTTCCAGAAGTTTCCTCACTACAAGCAAGAAACAGGCAATAGGGCTCTAGAGAGCTATGTCACAGCCCTCACYAAGAATTATATTGCAGGTAACAAAGATAATTTATAGGATTTCTATCCTAAACATTTAGTCTCCTTGCTCTTGTTGATTTAATCCAGACTGTATACTTATAACAGTTGAAATTAATGAGCTGAATTTTAGCTGCATAACTCCCAAGAAAATTTAAGCATGGCTGAAATTCTTCACAGGTACTTTGAAATTGTAGATATTAATGCTATTTTATGATACACTCTTTAAGCAAAAGCAAAAAACAATCTAACAAAGACTCAATTGTTTAGAAAGATTCTTCTCATATTCAGGGCCAATAGAAAGTTTCACGTTATCGRAATAACCCATATGCAAAGGATTGCTCAGTTACATGTTCTGGCTTAGGCGCTAGAAGTCCCCATTCCAAAGAACGGGCCACAGCAGAAAATACCCGTGTTAGAACGTTCAACTGTTCAGTATACTGGAAAAGGACGATACTGTTCTTTTCATTTAAATACATTATCAAATTCAGCGCAGGAGTACCAGGTGATGATTTAACTCCTGTTACGTTCAGTAGATCATGGTATAAGGCACTTTTGCTGCAGGAATAACTACGTTCACAGCAGGATCCACCGATTCCTTAGCTGTAAGCTATACCTCCAGCCTTCTAGAGCATCCTGCCTAATCCCAAGGCATGATTTTTAAGGGTAGGTTCTTTGTATGCTAGATTGTATGTACAGATTTCTTACATGTGAGGTGGCGTGGCTACAGCACTTCATATATGCAGTGAAAAGGCAGAACAGTTAGGGCTTCTTAATTTCAAGCCCAATGGAAAAGTTTGGGCCGCTGCCAGGTTCTTCACGTGCTCACGGAAATGTCTGGTCCATCTAATTTATGTTTACATAAATTAAACTTGAGATTAATCTCTTATCCTTTTGTTGCCTTTTCATTGTCTTTATGCCACATGAGAATTACATTACCAGGATTTTTACCTTGATGTTGCCCTCAGAACGTGTTGTACGCAGACAGCCATAGTCTTCCTGTCAACTAATCATTTTTCTAATCACCGGGCTGCAAGCCTGCCCAAGCCCTGCTCCCGTATCTGCACTCTCACACGAGTAACATAAACACGAGAGCTTCAGGCGGAGGAAGGCAGAGTCTCGAGCATCGCAAGTTACATGGCTCTGGTTCCTTAGGCTTTTTTTAAACACTTATTTATGGGCAAGGTATAATTTACAGCACCTTATGGACGGCTGGGCAGGTGGCTGCTCCGCAGCCCCAGCCTGCCACCAGCATTGTCAGCGGGGCTTCCTCCTCCTCCTCCTCCTCCTCCTCCCCTCCCACCACGTCTTCACCTGTTCCCCTTCATCACACAATTTGACTGGGAGCTCTGTGGGACCAGGGCTGTTGTTTGCCTCTGCTAACCCACCGTAACACCTAGCACAACATCCCAGTGAAGGGCCCTGGAAAAAATCCTCAGGAATCACCTCAGTTAGTTGTAGTAAAACTCAGCGATCCTTCAGAACTCAGTGGCCGAATTACATGGAACAGCTTCCTGTGTTTCGCTCCTTTTTTCTTCCATGGCTACAGACGTCTTACAACCTCCTAGCTCAACCAGAGCAAATCTCCCTCTGTGTGAGGGTTCAGCCTAAGCCAGCGCTCCCCAGACAACGTACCTTTGCCTGTGAGAAGGGAGTAAGGAAGAAGGTGGAGGCAGAGCTTTGCCCCAGCCAAGCAGGTGGCTTCAGGTCACAGAGCTGCTGGCATATCCCCCGCATGCTGAACTCACTGGGAAATTTTTTAAGGTCTACAGTTAGGTCACTGCCAGGTTTAGACAGCTAAACACAGTTGCGAGAAGGCCTTGAATTTTAGGAACAGCAGATCTTTTAAGCAAACTATCCCATATTCAGATATAATCCAGTATTGCTCAAAAGCTTTTTAGCTGGCAAGAAATAATGTATTCACCTCTTCAGCAAAATGCAACTCCCTAATGGGTTTGTTATCTTAGAAATAGTGGCGTAAATGTGAACTGTGCTACAAAGACAATAACATATCCCTTCTTCCAAAAAATATTGATTGGACCTACTCAGCACCTAAGACTATAGGCAATTAGTCCTGGCACATACGGTAAGGAATTTCAATTACCACAGTCCTTTATCTTGTGCAGCTATTCACAAAATAAGGGTAAAATACTCCTATTCATTTTGATTTTTTTGCACTCTTCTTCCACTACTGAAATAATTTTTCACAAAATGCATGACCATAGAGATTCAGGCCCTAATAAATTAATTCTCTACTGTATTAAACAGTAGAGAATGATTAGAGAAGAACAAATATCACCAACAAATGCATAAGAAAACCACGAGAATTGCTTACTGCAAAGTCATGCAGAAATCACTATGCTGGATCAGGCTGCTTAGCAATTCCTCTCTAACAGTGTTAAGTTTAGCAAAATCTAGATTAAAAATATGAATACTACGAGCCCTTTCCACCTAAACTAGAGACTGCAGTTTTGAGCAAAACTACCTTTTTTGAAGAAGTTTCCATCACTTCAGAGCAGAGACGACGAGGAGAAAGGGTCAGYAGACCCTTGGCCAAACAAGAACACACACAAAAACAACTTGTAAATCACTGATTTTGCATCCAAAAAACATACCTGTAATCAACATTGTCAGGTACACATGGTCTTATGGTCCTTCAAACCAAACAAAATCTAGGTTTTGTAAACACGTCCTTCACAACCTCCCGTTCCTCGCTCAGAGGGCATGCCCTAATCTAAGAGCCCAATTTCTATTGTTTCGCAGGTGTTTTGGGTTCAGCTCATGGTATCACAGCTGTAACAGGCAACGTTACCCCTAACGGCTCCCCAAAATTATACAGTTCTTATCAACAACTAGAGACAGTCCACGCCTTCGAAAACGACACAGAGCCAGCCCACATCAAGCACGTTGGGTAACAACCTGCCAGGGACGAGGCGCCGGGGCCCTCCTGCGCCGGGGCTGCTCTATGCCCTGTTGCTCGGGGGCTGCAGCTCTCACAGTACACAACTCTACAAATCTGGATTACATCTAGTAAAGAACGAGATCACTTACAAGCCTTCTGCGGGTACATTCTCTCTTTGGTGCGTGGCTGCAGCTCCCATTAACACTAACATGAGCTATGCAGGCCTACTGATGGGTGAATTATACCCCTGACAGAAAAGTGGTTTTTTGGTCAATGGATTTTCTTTGATGAACTTGTTGGCTACTGCACAGTCATGTGTATATACTTAAGTATTTCTCTGTGTGTATGCATATGTATATCTCTACAATGATGATGTCAGTTTGAGTAAAAAATGCAGATAAAGCATTTTTTAAGCCAAAATGGGCCAAACCTAATTTTCCCCACATAAACTTTGGTTTGGCCCTTATTTATCAAAACCAGAAAAAGTTTGACAGAAAAGGGGATCTAAATTGGTTATTCCAGCAAAAAATAGAAGTTAGGGCCTTTCTTAAGGCTCACTTTATAGGAACCGTATGCACAACTTTCACTTTCTAGAGAGTGGTTTTCTCTTGAACACACATCAGAACCGTTCCGGGTAACGTAATTGCAAGCTGTCAGGCGGAGCCGCACCCTGCACGCAGTGGCAGGCCGCCAGCACATCTGTCAGAGGCACTCGCGAGCTTCCGCGCCTTATTGTAATCCCCCACCAAAGCAACAAGCCCATTCAGCCAGCCCACATTTTCCAAGTCGAACACTGACAGTAAACCCTGAGCTTGGAAAAATAAAAGCACTTACACTGAAAACGCCACACTTACTTACTTACTTATCAGATGACGACCAGCTAACCGCCAGGAAGTAAMTACGAAATAAGCCTAATGCCCATATGCAAGGTACGGGTTGTAGGGAGCTGGGGAACCTTCTTCTCCTCCATCTTTGTTCTCTCTTCTGGGTTCTTACATTTCCTTTCTCCTTTGCCCTGAATCACCTAGGTCCTACTTTTCCACATATTCTTTTCACCATTTCCTCTTTTCTCCTGTGCCTCTTAAAAGGCACATTTGGCTTTGAAGAGCTGGCCAGGCCTGGGCTAGATTTCCCTTGAGTTATCCCGAGGGCTGGGTGAAGAGAAAGGCTTGGGCCAATGAGTCCAAAGCAGGCAAGGTCCTCTGCTCAGAAGCTGTGCTAAGGAATTCTGTGGAGAATCAGGAATTCTCTGGAGAATTAAATTAATATATTCCAGAGTATATGCATGCAAGAGGCACAAAATATGTCAGAGGGTGRACTAGAGTAATAAGCTTTTTCTCTCCGCTGCCACTGGCTCTCTTCTCCATTCTCTCTCTACAAGAGGATGACAGGTCAGTGGTTAGAAACATTGACTGAAATACACACCGCTGCCTTTCGGAGCTGGCAAGGCAGTCACACCAGTCCAGCATGCCTTTCAGAGCAGCTCTGCTTCCGCAGGCTAGGCTACAGAGGAAGCCCGATGCACCTCTTTGACCAGCCAGATCTTTACGCGTGCTTAGAGCGAGGTGAGGCCACTTCTGCTGCTCTCTGAGCCCCCCTGGAGAGCACACTTTGAAGAGGCTGGGCAAGCTGTCGTGTGCATGCCCAGCCATAATGACTGCACGGGTAAAGGCTTTTGGTATTCCACGTTGCCGCTGGCGTTCTGTTCAGCCCCTGACACAGGCCGAATGCATACTATATACTATAAACATACACATATGTATACCCACATATACAAACATACATTTCTGAAACAACTTGAAAGGCTATATGATGGCTGACCCGCTACAAAATTTATTTCCAAAAGTAAATAGAGAAAGTATTACTCCAGAGTGACACAGCCAGAAGTAAATTATACCATCTCACTGCATAAAGGAAGATAAATATCGTAACAAATCAACTCTCAGCTGTGCTGCATAACTACATCCACACAGCATTTTTGTTCACCCTCGAGTATTCACACTGCTGTTAAGGAAAATCTAAATATTCTTGGCCTATACCAAACGGGAGTCCCTGAATACAGCAAAACTATCATGTAAGCCTGAAGAAGGTGCAGTAACTGCTCTGCAGTACCTGCTCTGCTCCTGGAAGGTCATCCGTGTACTGTGAAACTGGACTAGTCTAGCCAACCCCACAGGATATAGGGAGAGCAGAGGTTATCATCACACTGCTGCAAAACATACTGGTTTCCAAAACGTTACTGATGGAAAGATCAGTCCCTTGATCCCTTCACACCTCGACTTCTCAGACAGAAAGATCTTTTTGTTTATCTCACATGGCTACTGCAGAACTTATTTCTTTTGCAAAATGGAAATCTAAACAGGTTTAAACAGAACTGCATTTTTTTTATAAAACTATCTTTATTTTTTCAGATTTTAAAGCTGACGTGACTGTATCTGCTTTTTCAAAACCATGCCATACTCAGTTRCACTCAATTTTTGACATGAATGAAGACCAATTTCACCTAAATCTGAATGAAATGAATTTTGGTTTTGATATGTCATGAGGCGGTAGTAAGTAATCTGCTGCAAATGAGATAAATCAAAATATTTAAACGAATGCTTTCTCTTTTTATGTATATATAGATATACATAGGATACTATCGTACACACATGTAAGCACAACATATGGTCAACAAGAAATAAATAAAATTGAAAAGCACTTTACAACTGCATGGCAAGTATCCAAACTAAATTTCAGGTAGCAGATGGCATGAATAGGATACATGTGAGAAACAGGCAATTTCAATTATCTCTGAACAGTTCATAAACAGGAAAATTTGGCAAACCACAATTTCAAAAAAACGGACTTCAGAAATAACAATGTGGAATAGAGATAACTGAATTGAAAACACAACAATGCAAAGTTATTAAGCTCATCCTGACCATAATTTTGTAATGAGTATTAAATGATTACATGTGACAGAAAAGAGCTGCCCCAAATAGTGGTGCCTGGAAAATATAATAATTAATTATTCCAAGTAAGACTCAGAATTTCATTTCAGTTATTACCACTACCAGATAGGGCCAAGAAATAGATCTTCCTCACCAAGTCCTTTCTTAGGTTTTGTGCAATCTCCACATGAAAAAAAAAAAAATAAAGCAGAATCTGGACCTGGCCATTTCTTCAAGCAGTTATTCAAACTAACTTCAAAGGGATCTGTTCAAGAGAGGTTAGATTTGCCCATGGATGTGATGCAAAAATCATATTGCTTTGAATCATATAGTGAAATATGGTACAAAAGCAACTGCTTTTTACATCAGGAAACAACTTTTCTGATTCATACCAAGTAAGAATCTGGCCTTCAAGGAATACTTTGCTCTCATTTTAGCTCATATTTTGGAGAAATCAAATGTGCAACTGGATCTCTGAAATTTCAAAATTTGGTAAGTAGGATAGAGTCTTAAACATTTAACTGAGACGTTTACAAATGCTGTGTAGAGTCAGACAGGCAAACCACCTAGGAATCAGTTCATCAGATATTGTACGACTGCTTTCATACTCCCCTCTCTAGTTCTCCTTTCTATGTAAGAAATGTGTCAGAAATAAAGATCTATTAGTTCAAATCCTCAAAGTTATTCACATATCTAAACAGGATTTAAATGCCTAATTGCCATTTGTGTAATTGGGAGTTAGATAGCTAAACAACAGTTAGGGTGCTTTTATTCCTCTGACATGTAAGCCTTTCTGTTAACAAAACTCTCAGCATTATCCCTATGAAAAAAACAGTGAAAAAGCTTTCAACCATTCCATTCTTAAACTAGATTAAAGATAAAAACAGATAAAAAGAAAAAACACATTCTGCCTGCATAAATATAGGCAGAACGAAGTGTGCTCTTTCACTGAAATATGTATAGACTTTTGTTTATCAGATTTGCTGCTACCAGACAGGATACCAACGCCAAACATCAGAAAAGAAAGAGAGTTTACTGAGCACTATGACTCTAGAAACATTTAGTAAGAATTGGAGAAGCGTTCATCCAGTTCAAAAGATAAATATTTCATTTTTTCATGCTAATACCGAGAATTTGATCCCCGTTAAAACGGGAGGTTGTTCAGAAGGCATTATCAACAGCGCCTCCAGCTTGGCATAATAGAAGAACAGCAAAACCAACAGATGCTTCTGAGCATCTCAATACACGAGGGCCGGGTCTCTGAAAGAGYGACTACCCTGCCATTCTCGGACTGTCACTGGAAAGAGGAAACTGTTCCGTAGCGGCAGCTGGGTTTTACTGCCCAGATGAATTGGAATAATACTCAGGATTCATGTATCTTCCGTACACCGAATGCGTATGAAACTTATATATACACGTGTGTGTTCATAGCTAGACGCAGATACGTACATGACTGCAGTATTTAAAAATGGTCAGAGGTTTTGTGTAACAAGTTTGAGTCAAATTGCATCTCATTCGCAGAGCTGCTGGGCCCAGTATTTTTGAGAGTCTTCAGCTGAAGCTGTAAGTGCTGAACATATCTGAAAAATCAGTCCTAGTATGTTTCCAGTTAGGCATCCAAAATCASTAACCAAAATTGATATTTTTGCTCACTGCAAAGTATGTTCACAGTACAGAGACTTATGGAGTCAAGACTCTACGAGCTAAATATCCCCTCCATCAGGAGCAAACGCTGTGGCCTAATTCCTTTCAGACAAAGCGATACAGGAGCTATCAGCTGCAAATATTTTTTTTTTAGAAGTCAGGGCCCCCTCGGGGTGAGCCAGCCTCCTCCTCCTGGTGCCTTAACGCTTTCTGATCGCATCCAGCCTGGGCCCTCAAAAGTCATTCCTCTACTGTGYCTCACAAAACTTACACTGTCCCACCTTTTGGGAAAGTTTTGGACACTGAACTAAACCTACTAAGGAGATGCCAGAGATGTTGGTAGCTATGACACACATTAGGAACCCCAGTCAAGCAGGGATCTCCTGAGCCTCTGAATCCAGTTTTCTCTAATTGAAGGCAATGGTATAACACTCAGGAGAAAGCCTGACAAGTTCACCAAGCTCCACTTGGCTACTCACTTCAAAAAGACCACGGCTCTGATCATAGAAAGGGGGCTCCATGCACTTGGATTTAACATCATTTTTCTTTCCCTACTTGCCCGCCAATCGACAGTTCTGCCAGAGAGCAGCTCCTACTCTCATCTTTTCCATGCTATACAGCACAGGAGACAGTTTGTCCTTGCAAGAGAAAGATCCTGTATAATAATACTCCTTATTCTTTCTATAATATAAAAAATGACGTTGTTTTTTAATATCTGATTTAAAAGTGCAGCAGAAAAATTAAATTTAATTCTTAAGACAAATTAAATGGATCCTATCAGCCCAACGACAATTTTCAACCAGTAAGTCAGTATGCTTAATGTCTGCAAATGTTAAAGCAGAAACATATGCTCTGCTTCACTAATGGCATAGAGAACATTCTCTGACTGTCTTTTCGTTGAAGCCAAATGTTTGTTGGCTAAAATAAGATTTATTTTAGAAACATTAATTTCCAATACCATGCAAACTGATTTATTTTCTACTAAAATCTATGAGATTACTTTTAGTTTAAAAAGACTTCCATAACGGTTTCTGCACAAGACCTATCAAATGATATTTCTTGGCCTATAACAGTCATCTATTCTTTCTCCTGGCTAACAAACCTTCCAACAGTATATTATAGCAGAATATATGAGCTACTGTGCTTGAAGTTACAGCTTATTTTATCATTCCATAGATACCCTTTATAGTTAATAAGTGGTGCACTCCCTCAGAGCAAACAGATCAGTATTTTTGCTGAATTTATATTTTCTTTGTTGGTAAAGATTATCAGGTATCAAGATAATGAAATAGCAAATATTCACTGTATACATATATATTCCATGTATCATATAGAACACGTTATTAGAACTGAACTACACAACAACTACTGAGCTCCTATTTTTCTCTTTCATTTCCCAAGAATCAAATAGTTAGATTTTCCAGAAAGTTCAACTCTCTTTCAAGCATCCAAAAGATGAGAAAAATTTCTATTAAATGTTCCCATGATTCTCAGCATTGAAGATGTTAAGAAGTTAAACTTATTTTTTAAAGTGATTAAATCAGAGCTGTCTAGCACTAGAGCCATTTGAAAATCTGGTCCAGCAGTGGTATCTCAACGTGACAGGGAGACCAAATAGCTTCTTTAATATGACAGTTGGTTACATTTTGAGCACAACAGAGTATTAGCTAAGCAAGAACTGCAAGATAAATCCCATAAATTGTGAATTTTACTATTTCAAATTGTGACCTACATAATTTTAAGAAACTAGGTAATTTTTGTGTCTCYGAGATCAAAGTAAATAATGATTTCATGAAGAGGTCAGCTCAAAGTACATGGCATGCAGTAGACCACATTTCTCACAAACAGAAGAAAACAAAAGATTAAAATGCAAACACATATGGAAAAGCCACAACTTGAAAGAAATCATGGATTCTTGACAAGATATTAATACTAATAGATGACATACTTTTAGTTGAGTTTGGATCATCTATCCTCGTGACTCATTATGTATTTGAGTACATTAGTTATATCATAAATAATTTATATCATTACAATGTTTTGTGGTTCAGCGTGCTTAAAACTGTTTCAGACAGATGAGGGTGTTAATGTGCTTCACACACCTCAAACAGACCAGGAAACCACAAGTGCACAGAACCTGGCTATTAGCAAATATGAATACCTTTTCATACAAACAAATTCATTCAAAAGATATCAAAGCGCAGTGCAAAATCAGATAAGCATGAGAGCCTGCAATTTACAGACAAGGTATCTGAAGCAGAAAGGTTAACACCTTTGCCCAAACTCAAAGCAAGTCACTGCTATCACTATTCTCCTCTTCAGATCCTCAGCCAACTCCTGGAACATAATAGAAAACCTAAGAAAAACAGAGCTTGTAGGAAACATTCTCTTAACATACAGTATGATCACAAACACTGAAAGGCTGGTTGACATTTTCAAAGCTGCAAAGGGAATTTGGATGTCGCCAATTCTCATTAACTTTAATGGGAACTGGGCATCCAAATCTCTTAGGCAGTTTCGCAAATCCCACCACAAATGACCATTTAGGTGGTAAGCATTAAATGGTATTGCCTGCCAGGCACCTTTTTCTTAGAGAGCTACATAAAGCGAAGCTCCATTGTTTTCTTCTTTGGAGAAGGGTATGTGAGCTAAATGAAGTTTTTCACTTGTAGCTTACACAGAAGCAATTTTTCATGCTACTTGCAAGGTGCAATTCAAATGGTTTCTTGCAGGTCTCACTGGGAAAGACAGGACAAAAAACATACAGGAAAACAATCACTGCTGAAAGATAAAAAGTAAATTCACTCTAAGTTGGTGAGCATTTCTGAGCAAGCGCTTCTGAAATACATGGGCTTTTTATTTCACTTTTAATAGAAATATTTGGCATTATTAGTGTGCTGTATTTCTCACCTATTCATTTTTTTACTTTCTATATGCCCATCTTTCTGACTAACACCTTGGCATTCAAACAAGTACTATGCTGAAAAATAAAAAAAAAAAAAACCTGTATAAATGACAGAGTGTTCAACCATGAACACATTGTCTTTTATGAATATTATAATCACAGAATCAATAAGCCTACAAAGAAAAAACAGGACACAAAACGTGTTTTGTCATTTCTGACGAAGTTATAAAAACAACAGACATTCAATATGCCAAGTGTTCTTCAATCCTTCATAATCATAGCCTTATTGAAGTGAGGACAAAAAGGGTCTAATTGCATAGGAGCAATCTCAATGTAATAGGTTATACACCCAGGCACTGCTGCACAATACAACAAAAACAACGTTCCCTGTGTATAGCAGAATGTCATCTCTCATTTTCAGGCAATTACCTTCTTTCTTGTCAACAGTTTTAATAACCTCCATCATCTCTAAAAGACTTTTGCTTCAGTTAAATAATTTTCAGCTTTTTAATATGCAAATGTGCTTGTTCATATGCATGGGTGAAGTGGCGCTGCTACTTGAAATGTGTCAGTACATTGTGGAGCACCTGCACCTCGGGGAAGCTTGATTTAATTGACACCTAATACTATTCATTATTCCACTTAGTGAGCAACTCCTATTAGTCACCTGTAGGTTTTCCTATAAGCAGTGCTTTGGCCACCAATGAAAATATGAATATTTCTATAAATAGACTGGCCATATTTAGTAAAGGGGGTTCACTACTGGTGAGTCTGGAACATCATCTCCTCATTAATATTTCCTAGGATTCCTCCCCCTCCTTTCTCCCTCCAAAACTTTTCTTGACTATGATGGAAGTCAAGAGTAACTCCTGTCTGAAATGTATTTTGTGTGCCAAGTATTGATACTTTTATTCTGTACCTGTATTAAACGAACATCATATTAAGTCTGCAAAAGCAAACTGGGAAAAGGAATCAAGGTTGGTGGGGTTTTTTTAATACAGCTACTGCTTCCTTAAAGTGTGATCTGAGTTGGACAACTCCAAAATCTGCTTTGCACGTTCTGAATGTAATCACTGGCTGTGCAAAGAAATGCAGAATATGTTTTATTAATCGAATATTCCCGTAATAAATATTTACCGTTATAGTTTAGTTTAACCTTATCCAGCTAATAGCCAATTTTGCTCGACTGTGAGGGATGTGTAACACAGATCTTTAAATTACCATATGAAATAATTACGTTGAATATGGGATCCTGTGTCTTTACTGATATGAACGTGATAAATATATACTATAAACAGATACAGTTTAAGGCTCTCATTGTTCTTTTATTGCTGTATTACAACTCCGGCATAGTGCGCCGCATGTGCTGAGCTGATGATATTGGGGTTGTTTCTTTACCACATGGTCTGTAACCTTATTGTTCAGGCCACATTTCTTTCCAGCATTAATGCATTTGTTAGTCCCAGAAGGCTTAAACTACAGATGTTTAACATCCTGCTTATGGACAGATCATCTGGAATATGAACTGAGAAATCTATACGACTTATTAGTATAAGTTATGAATGTAACAGAGATTTAATAGTCTGTTCAAACTAGATTAGTGAAACTGTTTCTTACAGAAAAAGCAACTTCTTAAAATCGACACATGTAAAAATGAAAAATTAAGACATTCTTTTGACTAAAATGTGATTTTTATCAGAAGAATTTGTCACTAATTAATGCTGTTTACATAATAGTGCATGTAGCATTAATTACAGCTTTCAGAATGTTAACTGCAAACCCCCCCCCCCTTTTTTTTCCCTGTGAACACAGATTTACCAGGATGGTGGAAATCGGAGCTCTTTTGAGGCTTTTTCTGCAGCGTATTCAAAGTGATCATAAATCAAGTCTAGAATTCAAAGACAGTTAAGGACATAGGCAGTAAAAAAGACTGAGTAATGCTAACCCCGAACTCCAATCATTTTTAAAGTAAGTGGGGAGAACGCTGGTCAACTCGGCAATTGTTGGTATCCCCCAAAATGTAATCTCCAAGCTGAAGAATGGCAGCTGGCAGAACAGCTGGTGAATAGGATTAATGTCAGAAGAAAGAAATAAAACTCAACATATGTCCAAGCCTGCGGTGCTGGGACTGAGCATGATTGTACCCCGACGGATACCATGTGTACAGCTGGAAAGTGCCACTGTGCCATGCTTCTCTACCCCACAAGGTCATTTCTAAGAAGTACAGCTAATATCGAAACACTGAGCTGAACTTTTCCTAGAGAACTCTGACTGAATAAGAAAGGAACAAACAAGCTTCGTACTGCAAATATTTTGGGCTATTTTAACCCACCCTGGTTGATTTTTTACCATGCAATCTCAACCAAAAAAGCAGATTAGTATTTAAACTGACAGATTGCACTAAGGCAAATATAATTTTAAAGCCATTTAAACCTTTTAATCTCATCTCATTCAGATTTCCACATTCATTTAAAGGTTCAAACAAGAACCAAAACACACAAGTTCAAAAAAAAATAATAATTCAATTTGATACTACTTACATATTTTACTGCAAATAAATTTTGATAAACAATTTGCATAACTAAAATTTGCCTTAAAATCTGAAAAAATCACCTTCATATTATTAATATCACATTTACATTTTGAAATATTTGCTACTGAAGAAGTTTCAGCTCATGTTTTATCATGCTCCTTTTTTTTAATGTAACAGTATTAAGTGCAGTTGTTGGAATTGGTTATAGTGAAGAACAGTAAACATATAAAAATTCCTAACTGGTGAGAAAGGACCAACTATTTTTAGAAGCCTGAAAAGAACAAATTCTGTTCAGGCTCCCTTTTTCTACTGGTGGCTGGAAACCGATCCTATCAACTAGATAGCAAAGTTCACGTGCAGTCACAGTCTTAACAGCTCACTACAACTGGGGGCAGTGAGAAAGAGTACAAATGGGTAACATAGTAAGTTTTGTTCTGTGCCTATAAAGACATTTACAAATATGGTGATTTTGAGTGCCTTCTATTTCGTATAGGAGAAAAAAAGCAGGTTCACAAATCCTGGCTACTTTTGAAAATACTGGCATTGGCTCTTTGTCTTAGGAATATCTGCTTGCTGAAAATGCAAAAATTATTGCTGTCCCAAATCACTGCTACACCTCAAAGCCTCAAAGCTGCTGCTATAGCAGCCACCACAGCCACCTTTTCATTCCCTTCTCTTCTCTTCTTTTGGCAACCTGTCAGAAAACATGCAGAGGAGTAATATCCCACACACTCTTACAGAGGAAGAGACACATGCACTTCAAAGGATGCAAGCAGGCAACACTGCTTTGCTACCTTAAAATGGAAAATCCAACTGGTGCTCCATCTGCCAGCTGCAAGGCAGCAACAGGTAACCAGAAGCAGAGTATTCCACTACTCAGACTAAGTTGACTCCAGTTAGGAGGGTAACCGTGTTGTCTGGCACAAAAAGAAGGATCAGGAAATGGCAACCAACCTCACTTCGGAAGATCTTTTTCTGACTTGCAAGAGATACTTGTTCGTGTTTGAACCATGGAAATCCTCTGCATAACAGAGTTAGAAGAGCTACAAAAACACTGCAGATAAGTCAAATTCTGGTTTTACTTGAACCAGTTTGAAAGCAGTGAACTCCAATGGCCACAGCTGTAAATAATGTAATTACGAAGACAATTTCCACTGAGGCCTCTAACCCTTTTGTATTTATTACGTGCTGATATTATTTTAAGGTTCATCCTCTCAGCAAAGGCAGCTCGCAATGCAAGTTCCATCACTCAGAATGTCACTACAGCCTCTCGGCCACATGTATTTGGAAAGACTAACTTCACATTAAGTTCTCCTACTCCGTTTTGAAAACAAAGATAATAAGAAAGCGAAAAAATAATTGGAAATAAAGCTAGTAAAAGCATAATGTTTGTGAAATTCTTATGCTGTAATGACTGACTCCTTTGTTAGGAAAAATGCTGAAAAGTTTATTTTCTCAAGACACACACCCACCATTCTTACAAAGGCAAAGTTTCTACCAGTCATTTTGAATTTTCCTTAAAGGACTGATGTAGAGGCTCTAAATGTCTAAACAAGATAGAAAATTTTACATATTTTTCATCACTTAGAATTATTGCACTCTATTTTAATTCAATTTTGATTTTAAGTAAGATTTCTCAGCAGCACTCTTCTAATATCATTATGAACTGGCAAAAATGTTTTTGTTTGTACTTACACAAAAGGGAAAGAAAAGCACATTGCTTATTAATATCTACTGAATTGTTTAAGAGGATTTTTAAGATACAAGTTAAAAAAATTTCATAATTTCAATTTCTCCTTTTCATTTAATAGTAGACATTCATTAGGACCCGCACACTGTAATAAATTATAATAATTTCAAACAAGAATTAAATTACTAGGTACCTAGTGAAAGAGCCATTTTTTCTTAGGTACCCTGTAATCTAACTGTCAGATTTAAAATCTATTCCCAATCAACTCTTCAAAACATTCACATTTATTCATCTATGCTAAATTAATAAAAGGTGTGAATAATACTGACAAAATTGATCATTATTGTTCATGTAGATTTAGAAAATTATAAGGTAATCTAAAATATAAAAGGAATTGAGGGAAACTATTACAGTTCTTATAAATAAATTCATCCTATGCTACTTTTTTTTTTAATCAGGGAAAATCTTCAACAATAATTTATTTAAATTGACTACCAAAGCTATTTAATAAATTGCACATTTCAGAGTAAAACTGCTTTTTTATTTCAAAACCTTTTAAAAGTTGGTGGTGGCTATAATGCAACACGAGAGTCCATCCAAAATCTTAAAAAGCAATGCTGAAATACCAGAAATGCTGCCCAATGTCAGCTGGAACACAAATTTCTTGGAGGCTGCTCCRAGGGCACACTAAGTGCCCGCTACGAGGGTCTGAGCCAGCTCAGGTGTCACCACCAGAAATGGGGATTGAGGTCACCGCGCATCTCCTGGAATCCAGGTCTGAGTGCAGCAATTCTGCAAAGCGGGTGCAAGTATAAGGAGACCTACGAGGGGGCAGACAGCAACCTCAGAGGAATTAAAGGTATTACACAAGCATCCTTCCTTATATACAGATTTATCAGCAACCCAAAGCAAGCACTGGATRTTGTTACAACTCTGCATAAAACCAAAGACAATGTCTGTATTAGATGATCCTGGGTTTTGCACATTTGCAGTAATTCCTACCGTCTAACCTCGCTGACCCTCTCCCCCTTCATGGGGATCCCTGCAGATAAAGTAAAGCATGTCAACATCTGTTCCCATTCACACCGATTTTAATTTACAAAAAGAGCTTTGCTATTTTCAGAGCAGGCTCCAGAGCACAATGACAGATTTAAGGCCTTTAATGGGGCTGCATTTTGAGTGTGTCAGCGGTTCACGCTCACGATGACTTGATTCGAAGGGCTTGCGCCAAAGGAACCGGCGGGGGGTTACGGAGTCACAGTAAGGGTGTTCTCCTCACTATGGCACTATTTACCTCTGAACTGGCTGGCAAAGYTTGAATGTCCTTAACAAACCTCTGTGTCTGTTGCTGCTTTGACCAGAAACTGGAGCTCCAGAGCACTCATACAATCTCCTCTTTAATCTTCTCATTTTCACTCTTCTTTTTCTTTCTGCCACTACACACCTTTCCAAAACATAGTGTGTAACGCTGAGGGTAGGTTTTTCAGAATTGCTTTCTGACAGATTAGCACTGTTCCTACTGATTTTTCAACCCACTGACTTTTGCGAAAGCATAGCTAGGCCAAGGCTTGTGCTTAAAAAAAAATCCCACTCTAAGTCTCTCCTGCTCTGCCACACTCCAAATTTTACAGTCACTAACCTTAATTTTTCTGAAGTGCTTTTAGCCGGAGTGTATTTATAGATTGTCCTTGTAAACCAACAGAAGTTACTCATCCTACTACAAAGCTGCAAAGTAAGCAGACTTTGAAGAACGTGACAGCTTCACAGTTGCCCCAGAACAATTGACAAAGTTTCACAGAATTCATAGTAAGTCAGAATAAAATTTTCCCTCTCGAGAATCCTTTTTTTCTTTTTTTTTAAAAGATATACAATACGAAGAACAACTTGGGGAAACAATGCCCAAGTTGTGTTGCAATCACGGAACAGCTAAGACACGAGCAGCTGAGCGAGGGAAGATGGGCAGTGGAATGCCACGCAGCAATCAGCACTGTTGACTAATCAGAATTTGAGACACTAGAAGGTAATAAGGGTATTATAAAGAATGGCTTATTGAAGGAGCAGCTGTTGATGTGTAGCTCACTGTTTAAATGAGTTCCACTAGATTGCCATGGTATGTTTTGGTAAAAATGTTTTACTTTTGTTAAAAAAAAAAAGAAAGAAAAGAAAAAAAAAGAAAGATCATTATATCAGGAACAGCAAGCCGTGAGTAAGTAGCAAATATCTGGATACCAAGGCAGCAAGTGCATTAACAAAAGCAGTTATCTAGGTGTTGGGGACCTCTAAAAATGGCATAAATGCAGTAGCCCTGTAAGTTACAAAAGCATATTCATTACTGAGGCAAAGCCTAAATGTCATCTGTGTTAGCCTCCACCACTGAGTGTTGTTGCCATGGGCACAAGAGCTGAGGTGGTTATGAAGGGTAATAGACAAAGAGGAAGAAAACAAGGGAAAGTGTAACTAGGAACAACTACAGAGCCCTTTAAAGACATTTATATTTGTACCAAACGCAATAAATAAACTCAGCCTGATTTACAAAACAAGACAATTTTAATAGCCCTCCACATAAACATAATAATAAAATGGGGCTTTGATCTCAGCTAGGAGAATCTAATTAAATAATGTAGAAAGACCAAAAATAGAAACAATATTCCAAATCACAGCAGTGAAAGCAGGCAACTCACCCCCGTTCTCAGACCACACTCATCTCGGTCAAAGCTATYTGTCACAGGTTCCTTCAACAGGTTTGTTTGTTTGTTTGTTTGTCTCCAGACACCAACTTTCAGTTTCGTTTTTAAAAACATCGAGGAACAGTTTGGAGCAGGAAGAAGGCTGCCTAATAGTAGTGGAAATTTATCATAATATGTTATTTAAAATATTCAACTTTGGACAGCCAGGSCTTGGTAATATTTAAAAGCAGGCAGCAAGCAGTGGAAACTCTGGTATCTTTTGTAACAGTTCACATGTCAAACTGGCAAAGTGCCCACAGTGTACGGCAGAAAAATCTATTTAATGTCTGCCCCACAAGGCGACATGAGGCTTGATTGGCAGAAAGCAGAGAGTGGCTTTTGATCATGTGTCCTAACAAGCAGTTCCAGCGCCTGTCTCTTCGGCTGAACGGCTCCGCATTACCTATTCAAACAGAAGTGACAGGCCACTGCACTACTCTTTGGCTCCAGTCTCACGCAGTGGGAGCTATGCTGGAGACAGAGCCACTGATTAAATATATCACTTTTTCAAGACAAGCAGGTTGTCTGAATCAAAGTTGGACAGAAGAGACTCAACATTATTAAAAGAGGATATAAAACTGGAGTTGAGTGATGTTAGGCCAGTTTGTACAGCCTCAGGGATTCACAGACTGACAAGGGGAATAAGGAACAGCAGAACTCATAAAGCAGGGTCAGAAATTAGCTGTGACACCTTGGCCATCTTCCCATCACTTCAGGGCCACTGTGTTTCAAATCCTGTAGTCGCTTTTTGGTCTTTTTTTAATGATTTAATGTGCAGGGAGGGGGAGGGGGAGGAGGAAGCACAAACCCGGTTAACTATGAAAGYTGCAAACTGTAGTTCTACAATAAAGAAGGAAATATCCCACACATTTTGCCGCCTAATATACAATGTTTTCTAATTAGACTGTTTTTTTTTTCATGTATTCTCATCAACCAAATTAGTGTCATCATATAATTTGTTGATACAGCACTAGCTACTCTTGCTAAAAGGAGTAAGTGAAAGCTGGGGGATATTATTGAATAGAGAAGCTTATTGCATTGGCTTATTGCTTCATTAACAAATTGCTTTGACTTTTGAGGTTACACGTCTGGCCACAGTCTGTTGTGTTATCTGATACATGGAGATTGAAAGGCAGTAGACATGATACGCTGCCTACTCATTGTATCACAGGAACAGCAGGCGCTCTAGAACTTGGAGGGACCAATGCGCCAACTGAATTATTAATTACTATGATAATTAAAGATATAACAGAGCCAACTAATAGAATTGCAACAATCACATTTAAACAGCTAAATACACGAGAAACTGAAGGAAGTTTATTTTACTTAGTAACACACGTGCATGCCAGATCTGTAAAATTAATTCTGTGCCATTCGAAGTTCTGTAAAATATATTAAAACTATGATGCAAAATCTAGACAGATTTTGCAGAACTATTCCTGTATTCCACTGAAGTTAATAGATTCACCTCAAGAATAAACTTGTTTCAATATTTATTTTTCACTATGGCAAGTTCTTTAGACATTTTAACAACCCCCTGCCCAATGTGTTAGTTTTTGTTTCACTGTAGATATTTAGAAGTAATCTGTTTATTACATATTTARGATACGATAAGGAGTGCTAAGACCCACCCTGAGAACCAGAGCTATTTTAAACACCAAAACCTCAGGTAAGCTTGAAGAGAAGAGTGGAAAGAGCAAAATCCTGTCCTTGTGCATCTCCCTTACCCCACACAACATAACTACAAACGTGAGCAGAATTCAGTCGGAAGGAGTTGTGGGACTAAGGAGAAATTGCCTACAGAGCTCCCCACGTTCCCATGCCATTGCAGGCTCCCTAGCCTGTAGCCTTCACCGTTCCTCCAGATGGGTGAAACAGCCCGCTTGCTCCAACACTTTCAGACAAGTAGAAGACAGAAGAGTATTCAACATGGTTTTTCAGGTTCACTGAAGATCATGTGATGAGCAGACAGCAGTGCATTATAGCTTCATGTCAAAATATGGCAAACAGCTATGTAAGGCATTAAGTAAAGCAGTTAATAAAAGGGAAGATGAAAATAAGCAGGCATTCATACATAGGGCACTGTGCCCAGGAACTCTGGGCACCTAAGTCGGTAAAACTAAAAATATATTATGATTAATAAAAGAAAACAGCTATTAGATACATTCCAAAAGGCTGTGCTGTAGAACAAGACATTTTGGCATGGCTTTACACAGTTGGCAGCCCACGTTACAGAGTGACCCAAGACTGGAACAGAATGGGTGCCGTGGGTCAGGACTGAGGATGTTAACAAGAGCTATCTGCGGATGTTTACACAGTACTTGCCTTCACTACTGTGTTCAACAAGGGCTTCCGTGCTCTTTCCTTCAAGAATATCACAATCTTAATTGCACCAGCACAGTCACTTCTTTATGTTATTAAAGGAATACAGGAAAAGGAGGATTTTGACACACACAACCATTAACTCTTGCTTCATTTTGGAGCTCAGCGTGCCAAAAAGTATATAAGGAAGATGTCTAATTACCAACAGGGATTAGAAGGATTCATGACAACCCAAAACATGCTTACAAAGCATAGAAACATGCAGTTCAGAATACAGAATTACATTTTGTTCCTGCTTTTTACTTTGGGCTCATTAACAATGCATTAGGAAGTGTAAAGACATACGTAGGGCTAAAAGTTGAATTATGCAGATCAGTAGGACTCGCACAGGACTTGAGCATACTACTGCTGAAGTCCAGAACAAACTCCTGTTTGCTTTAAAGCTACAAGATCAGACCTACCACGCAGAATTACAGGCCTTAAAGTAAACCACTTCTGAGACCCCATCTGGAGCATGTTATCCAGTTTCGGGCTCCCCCGTACAAGAAAGTCATGGCCATGCTGGAGCAAGTCCAGTGAAAGGCCACAAGGGTGGGTAAAGCTTGGTGTTCCTGCCATACGAGGAGAGGCTGAGGGACTGTTTAGCCTGCAGAAGAGAAGGCGCAGGGGGATCTTATCACTGTGTGTAAAGACACAGTAGGAGGGAGCAAAGGAGATGGAGCCAGTTTCTTCTCAGGGGTGCCCAGTGAACGAACRAGAGGCAATGGGCACAAACTGCAAGGGTGGTCGAACACTGGCACAGGCTGCTCCGTCCTTGGCAGTACTCAAAAACTGCCTGCACCCAGCCCTGGGCGAGCAGCTCTAGCTGCTCTGAACTGCACAGGGGCTGCACAAGACTGTCTCTGGAGGCACCTCCCAACCTTGGCCTGTCCTCAGCTCTCTGCTGCTGTGAAGCCGAGAGACAAGGTGAGCACGTGGGAACACACCGGAWTAAACGTGGCAAGGCTGGCTCCCGTACTTGATGGTGCACTCTGCAGAAGAAAGCTGCTGTTAATGACTACATCCAAAATTTTATTATGCTGAATTGTTCTTCGTAAAAAGGAACTCAATTTCCTCCCTCACATTATGAAACGTTCTGGGAGAGCTCCTTTTTTTTTGATCTCAAGTTCTTCCCACTATAAACTTCTGGGAAAATAAAAACTACTTAAAATACTTAAATGGTATAATACATTGTTTTAAATGGAAAAAAAAAATGAGCTTTATTTTTCCCTAATGCTTACTTGTATTTAATAATACAGAAAAGTAACACTGACATTGAACGGATTTAGTCTCCTTAATGTAACATTTGTCTAGCGTGGTTGAAGACTAATCTTAATAATTGTTTGTTATTTCCACTGGAGGCAGTTTTCCCTCATGCAAGAGGTGGYATCGTGCAGTTTCAGACTAAAGTGGAGCGGTGAGAGTAGCTGCTCGCTCTGCTCGCTGAACATGACGGTCTGAACGTGCAGCTGCCTCCTGCAGCCAGGCAGCGAATGGCTCCCTCTCTCATGTGGCAACAAAATAAAGTTGTCAAAAATATTTTTAAGTAATGATAAGTTATCTAAACCAAATGCTGTATAGGAAAATAAGGAATATATCAGCATTTAAAATGTATATGCTGCTGAGCATTTTTACTGTCGTTTCTTTAAGAAAAGTAGATCTAATTAGCTGTATCTCTAAAGTGCGTACCTAGCATTTTTATTATGTATTATAACATTTTGCTTAGASTTGACATTTTTATTCTGACAAGCACTGTCTGGAGAGCTCTCAATAAATAATACATTTACAATTTTCAGTAAATAAGCACTGGACACAAATCGTTATCCTTACTTAGAGCTGCCCCTCTCTAATAGTGCTTTTACAGGTAAGGTGACTATTCAGTCTAATGCAATACTCTCAGTGCTGGAAAGATATTTTCATTCATTACTCCAGTCACAAGCACTTAAAGCACTTTTAGGCCCTGTTGCAAAACAGCAGGAATGGCAAAGCAAATAAGACTAACTAAAACTAAAGTTCATCACCAAAGAAATCTGAGGTTGTTCACCCTACAGAACTTGAAAATACAATGGTATATAAGATTGGCCACGTTCAAGCCCTATCTTTTTCTCATATTTTTATATTTATACTGACAATTTTAGGAAGACAAGCATTTCAGTCYAGTCCCTACTACTAATCTGATTACTACAGAATGTATTTCAGTTACTATTTTAAAGCGTGATGTGATCATAACATTGTGTCACAGAATACAAGAAACCAATGAAGTCTGAATTTATTTATCTGCTGCCAAGATCACACAACTGAAGCAACTTTACATATTTTTACAGCTATTTGCTCACTTAMATTTTTT
This sequence comes from Rhea americana, assembly GCF_003343005.1. Lineage (NCBI taxonomy): Eukaryota > Metazoa > Chordata > Aves > Rheiformes > Rheidae > Rhea > Rhea americana. The sequence continues at coordinate 1,982,894 of NW_028186634.1, read as the reverse complement.
GCCACTGAGCCTGATTTTACTTGTACCCATTCACACTGAACTTACCTTTCTTACTACCCTAAGGAAAGCTGGCKTCTAAGCCTCTTTATGTATTCATGATACTCGTAACAAAACATCCAAATAGTATAAAGACAGCRGATCTCCCCAAAACATCCAGACAGTGTAAAGAGAGCAGATCTTATACCACATGCTTAAAGGAGCATRTGGTAAAAGGTGGACATAGATAAGCATACTGCAGAAAATCATATAAAATGGAAGTATGGAGACAATCTACCACACAGTAAACTTAAGCAATATCCTGCAGTTCCCAATGTCAGGAGTGAAGAGATGCAGTCGCATTAAAGGAAAAAGATGAGATGCTCCCTGAAGGCAGGGAGACCAGACAGTGCAGTCACTGGAGGAAACCTGGTTGGAATGGTCAGGAGATACTGGTATTTTCAGCATCTAGGCCTGTCTCAGTTTAATCCATTTCTGTCTACAAGGCTGGTCTTGAGCTCAGCTTAGAAGACAATGAGGAAAGGTTGAAAGTCCAAGTGTTTTAATGAAAAGGGTTTTACTGATCTCAAATATTCAGGCCTGAGTAAACCCATTTCCTCATTGTAATGTGAGCATACAAAATGGTAAAACTAAGCATCCACCCAAAAGTATCATAGCTAGAAGAGATGTCCCAATCTTCAAAACTGAGCCCTGAATTTCAGACCCTCCCAGCATCATGATTCAAACTAAGATCAACTCTATTAATTAGCAAAAGCAGCAATGTTGTAGGCATAGCACTTCAACAAGAAAACAACCTGCACTGGGACATGCAACCTCTACAAAAGTGGGGTGATGCAGTGTTGTAGATCTTAGTTCTGGGTGACAGCAACCCAGATAGCAACMCATATTTTCCCCAGAGAGGTCCTCATGTGGCTATCTCCACTCAACTTTAACGATAATATTGAATTAGAGCTAAGAACTGGAGGTACATGAAAACTTTGGTATCTTTTAGCATAAAAGATGGTCTCCATATTTACAGATTTACTTACATAGTTCTCATTCTTCATGATACCTGTGTAAAAGTCTGTACTGATCCCCATTTCTGTACCATGAATAAATCCTGTGAGCAAAGAAAACTGAAAGGAAATTTTCAAATGTAGCACAAGAGGTACTGGCAAACGCAGAGGAATTACTATATTGTAGCCCACGTGGAACCCGGGATTAATGACTAGGTGCTCAAGCGCTGCAACAGTGGGCAAGACTGTACTGTAGACAGGCAAATAAYAAATGAGAAAAGAAGGTTTAAAGATGACAACATGTGCCAATTACCTAAATAAAAATTGTGAGGTAGCATTTAATCACGAAGTGGTAATCTGAGAGCCTTAAAAGACATACGACGGGAAATAATCAAAAATGCATAAATTTTCATATATATAGAAGGATACATAAGAATATAAGACAAAAAAAAATTACCAGATATGATATGGTTGGCAAACACAAGTTAATTCTGCTTTTGGGGAAAAAAATTACCTAAATACAGATTTGGTTATAAATGTCATTAAAATTAGCTCATTTGATTTATTTCTGTTTTAAAGATGAGTGAATTTCTGATTTAAAAAAATAGAAAGAAACTAGGCTGCATCTTCTTTTAGTTACCAGGGAGCTAACCTCAGTAACCACTTTCTTCGTGGTAATATTACTAAATTACTTTAATTTAGCCTATTAAGACATAGGAACTAGTTGTACTTTTCAATAAATGAACTTTTAGAAAGTTTAAGATCCATAAAACCTCTCTAAATATTATATGAGCAAAGGATTTCCTCTAAAACAGAAACATAAATTGCAAGGAAAAGGAGCGACCAATGTGATTTTACAGAAGTCACTGATTTAAGAGTCACATTGAACTATATGGTAAAGAGGTAAGCAATGCAAGAAAACAGCAGTGTAGGAAAATGTGCTTCATATCTTTCCTCCTACTTAGTCTGGCTTAYCTATTTAGATTGTGAACTCTTTCGGGCAAGCACCTTTTTAAATGGAAGCATGTTCAGAGCTTAGCAGAAGGATTCCTTGGCCTCAGTCAGTCTCCAGATGCTGCCACTACACTAGTACAGCTACCATTACTAGGAACTGAGGAAGAGGAAAGGTTATTATATATCTAGTACATTGGTGGGAAAGGGAARAAGAAGAGGAAGAGGAAGAAGAAGCAGAAGAGGAAGGGAAGAGGTTTCAATTTTGATACTATAAACGCTGAGTTATTGAAGTTATTCAGTCTGCCCTTTAAAGTAAATCTATGGATTGTAACCAAATACAGGGAAACCTTAACAATATAGCTTCTTTTTCACATCTGAAGTGTTTGCTTTTAGCTGAGAGGAATCTCAGCCACCATTTGGGGATTCCACAGATATCACGAAACAATAAAACTCTAACATTAATTTTTTTTTAAGAATTAGTTTGGATAATCCTAATACCAAAAACCCAGGAATATTTTTGATGTCTTAAAATAGAAAAATATCTGTGGTCATGCAGAGGACTGGAGAATAATGAACATTGTGTTAGAAATGCCAGATATATCAGGACAAGGAGAAATGATACCTTAATCAGTAGAAACTTTGGGTGTAGAACATGACAGAAGACAAATATCTTGAATCAAATCTCAACACTTCTGAAAAACAATCAAAGCCACCTTCGTTGACCACAGCTAGCCAGGAGCTTACTTCTAGGCTTGAGCCACAAAAAAGAACTCCTGACTCCTAACATCCTTAAAGACTGTGCTTGAAAGTGTATCAAAAGGCAGGAGTACAGGCCAGAGCTCAGTCTGTTCTCAGCTGTCAGAGATTTAAAACAAAGAATACAAACTGAAACTTCTCATTCATTCAATAAGATCTAACACATACAGATTCTGTAAAAAAAAAAAAAAAAAAACTGCACAGAATTACAGTTAAAATGGTTTACCAGTACCCAGGTATAAAACACATCATGTGAAAGCTATAGTTTTTTACTTCTTGGTGAAGTCAACAGAAAATGTGTATATATTTGTGTGTGCAATATTTGGGTACACTGTCCTTAATGGCATGACAGAAAATTTTATAGGGGAAGCATTAATCTATTTTAAGTCAAGATAACAGAAAGCCTTCAATTTTTATTAACTCATGAAGCTCAAGGAAAAAAAAAAAAACACCTGAAAACTGACAAAACATGAAACAACTGCTACAGARCAGTGTAGTGCTGTGTTCTATATTTTTAAAGATCCTATTCTATACAAGATCGATATTATATCTGCATAATTTTTATTTTAGCCACCTTTAGACATATTACGTGTCACTATGAGCTACATGTATCCACATCTAGAGAGAGACTACAAACAGGTGCACATGACAGAGAAGAGATGGGAATTTAGGAATATWCTACTCTTGATACAGATGTTCATTATTCCACCACGTTTAAGTAAAAATCTTCGACCTCTGCATGTTCAACTACAGGCTTCAATGAGGAAACAAGAATGGGAAGCAGTTTATAAAAAGCTTGCGCTAGAATTCAGCCCTGAGCGGGGCCGAAAAGCGATCCCGTGTGCCTCACACACAACCAAGGTCACCGGTGCGTTGGGAATCCAGGCCCTGAGTACTGAGGGCTCAGCGCTCGGCAGCAGCCACATGCCCTGCCAAGCGAGCCTGCCCCGGCCGAAGGAGGGAAATCTGCTCTCCTCGCCACACGCAAGATGCGTACCGCTAACTATTGCTCACAGAGGCTTATGATGAAGTACAGCAGGACAACTGTTGGGAAGCCAGCTCGTAACCTAGAAGTCAGGCAGCCCAGGCAATGGAAATGGGTCTCGCAATATGCTGAAAGAAACTTCTTTAATTACCCAGGGAYAGAAAGGGAGAGAAGCGGTCTGAGCATGCTATCAAACAGACCCTCTCCACCTGAGCACTGTAAAGAAACGTAACACTTGATTTTATTGGAGGATACTTGCATAGAAAAAGAGCAGTAAAAAAATCCTCCTTCTTACAGAAAAAGTAAGAAGATGACTATATCAAAGTTATCCAAGAGGCCCTAGAGTCGAGTGTTGTTGATTAAATTAGGCACCTGTTCAGTTTTGACCTCTTCTGCCTTATGAGAACACATGTCAGTAAAGTCTTTACATACTCAAAKTAACTGTAAATATTTGTAGCATTCTTTTATTTTTATAATTTTCTCATTCCCAAATCTTTACAAATCAAGTCATGGGAATGCCTTACCATAAAGAGTACACAAATACTAGACCAGGAAGTCAAAAATATTGTTAATCTTGYGATGCTGATAATCTTTTTTCAAACTATAATTAATGCTAAGGACTGACCTGTGATATATTCAGTCCTGTATGAGGCGCTCATGTTCATGGTATTATACACAAGACATGACACTGGCTGAAGCACTATTATTAAAGAGAGATTAAAACAGCTGTACATTATGCTGAAGCACTCACTCTTTCCTTTACAAACAGACGGTCCTGGATTACAAGCAGCACTTGACCATTTAAATCACTACATCAACCAGATTTAACCAGCTGGGCCATATTCTCTTAGGCAATGCCTGTTGACCTCCTCAGTCACAGCTGCTCAGATGAAATTCTCATTAGACAACTTATTTTCAGAAGCCAAAGGGTTCTGATTAAATATATTTATTTAGACATGGTAAAGTCTTTCAGTATGTATTCTTTTTTACAGTGCTACTAGTTACAACAGAGACCACAAGCATTACATATAAGCTTAACYGACCCTTAATATCTGAAAGTACACCTCAAAATATTTATGTATTGGACACAACTGATTCACATTAAGGCAAATCCAGACCCTACAGATGGACAAAAAAGTTACAACAGTAACAACATTGAAAAGGACTTGTTGCTGTCCTAGCCTAGAGGTTAGAGCAGAAGATTGAAATCCTTGAGTCCTGCTTCTAACTTGGCTATTAACTTGACACATGTCCTTATTTTAGCTCAATTCCCACCACTACATGGATGTTCACAGAGCTCCTCCCTGTAAAACTCTAATACATGTGGCAGATATGTTTTAAGGAGTGATGCAAGACTTCACTTCTCTCTAAGGCATTTGGAGAACCAAAGATAACAAAGTCCCACCGAACTTACACAGCCGTATACAGTAGGAAAGGATGCTTGTTCACTGTTAACATTCATTAAAGAAATTATGTCATGCATGTGCTTGCCCTAAAAATCAGCCAGCGTGCTTCAATTTGTGGCAGATATGTGCTCACTATACAATGGGTTTCTCAACAGCACCGGCTGCAAACCATTTTAAGAATGTGAACTCCATACAAACCTATTTTAAAGGATACATGTTAAAGAGCATCATCTATGGTATATGTGTGATTAGGCTATTAATTRTGTAGTTTAACAGGCATTGTTAAGGTGGCAAAACATTTGCTGCATTTCTCATTTCTGCAACTCACTCAGTTACCTGTAGATCAGTCACCACAAMGATCGGAATCTTAAAATTTTAATTATTTTTAAAATGTTATTTTACTTAAATCAAACAAGAGGCTACTTGTTTGCAATTCAGAGAAACTTCTGAATGCCAAAGCAGGTATTCAAATCTGTCATTACAAWTTTTTTATTCCTAGTCTACACAAGAATTTAAAGCCATTGAATTTCTTAAGTGTAAAATTCTGAATATTTTCAAATCTTCCTATTAAGGATTTTTCAGCATTTGCTTATACAGTGCCAATCAGATGTCCAATAATTATTTTTGCAGAACAGAAGTGAATCTTTTCTACAGAAAATGCCTGATGGCTTGAAAAGAATTTGACATGAAGATTTTGGAACAGGTTGCCCAGAGAGGTTGTGGAGTCTCCTTCTCTGGAGATATTCAAGGCCCGCCTGGATGCAACCCTGTCTACCACACTCTAGGTGACCCTGCTTGAGCAGGGAGGTTGGACTAGATGATCTCCAGAGTTCCCTTCCAGCCTCAACCAGTCTGTGATTCTGTGAATCTGTGATACAGCCAATTACCTTTGAACTTAGAAGCTTGAAAATAGTTTTCCAGTATAGTGTGGTGCATAAAAGGCAAAACTGTTTTATAGATCAGGAATCACCTGTATTTCACAGCTGGTGGGAATATGCAGCATGGAGGGCTCAGACTCAGTAAGAGTGATCACTTTGCTGTGTACATACCTCTGTTAAATCAAATCAACTAGACTGTACTAATAAAGACAATTCTTGAGAATTCATACAAAAATAAGCAACAAAACACTTGAATCTTTACTCTAAGATATTATCCTTAAAATTTTTGAAGCACATTTTTATTAGCACACCATTCTGCATACTCCTGRAAAAGTCTTAGCTGTGGTGTCACTATAATCAACAGCAACTTGTATACTCTGGCAGCAAAATACGAGCCACGACCTTTGATTAGCACGGAGTGTCGAACAACTGTTAACTGACTGTAAAAAACCAATTTTGCCAAAGTAACATTTAAAATAGTTTTCCTAGTCTAACCATCAAATCTAAGAAAGCAATTTTTAAAAGAGTGATCTTTACAGCTGAAAACAGACAGATGGTAGTAAAGAATCTGGGACATTCTCTCTTTAGAGATGTTTCACCAGCTTCAGAAAGGACACCTAGAGAACACATTTAACTATGTGCTGGCATTTAACAATTGTGCCAAGAAATTTGAAGGCCTACTTCCATTTCTATATGATTTAATTCCATATTTAAATATATTATTGTATCAGTATCTATTTTGTTACACAAAACCAAATGATCCTAACGTCCACACTTTGATGGCTGTGGCCATACCATAAAACTGAGGAGGTAACATCATTCTGAATTCATTCATATTTTAAAGAAAAACAAGATCACAAAGCTCTACTGCCTAGTGGTTCTACTGCATTATAAATATTCCTCCTTGGTTATTTTTAATGCTGCAAAACAACACTGGCAAAATAACTAACAGAATCTACCTATTTCAGAAGGACTTCTGGAAGTCATACCTTCAGATGCCTGCATGACTCTATATCTACTTCAGAGCCTTCTGCTCATACCTTGTTCAAGCTCACGCATGAGCTCATAGACAAGAAAATGTTGTCACAGAAGCTAACAAGACTTCATTCTACTTGAAACAGGGAAAGATTTTCAGAGCGGACCCTGTCCATTGTGTGCACAATGATAAATAAATTCTCCAGTTGTTTAGTCCCTATTAAGGCAAAAATCTTAGCAAAGTCAAGGAAAACATTATCTGAATAAAGACTGAATATAAACTGCCTTACAGCTCCAGGATTTGTCCTCATTTTTATGTCTTTCTTTTAACACATGTAACAATATCTGAGCAGACTGTAAAAATGTTTTTTTCAGCTGTAGATCTAGATATATAGGTCACAACTAGGTCCTCTTAAACTCAGAACAGTTTCCCATTCTCCTAGCCACAGATGCTGGGTCATTAAGGTGATGAAAGGTGAGAATTTCAGAGGCAAAATAAAACAGCTCTTGTTTTATTCATTCCTATTTTTTAGAATAACCATTTATCTTTTAAAAGGAAGAGAACACATACCACTGAGGAATACCCCTCACTACTCTACGACCAGTTAGGAATTCATCATAACCTTTCAAGTAAGAGTTGAGTTTTCATCTAAACCTACAATCTTGCCTTGACTCATAGACAACGAACACAATTCAGAAAGTTTTAAAAACCAGACATAGTTGTCTAAAATCTCTAATGGATCTCAAACTACCATTGCCATGGTAACCTGTGAATAACTTTCTCCTAGCCTTTGCCAATTATACAATTCTCTGGCTCTTGATACCCAACACATTCCTTACAGCATAAAATTTGTAAGGGGGGGGGGGATGTTTCAGACTCATCCAGCACCTACCCTCTTGCTCGGTCCTGGTCATTTCTTCTAGTTTCTTCTGCTTCAGTGTGTCCACCACATCAGCAAGACTTCCTTTGCGGCGTTCTGGCGTTCCAAAATTAACACTGGTCATTAGCTCACTGCGGTCACGACCTCCTTCGTCGGGCTTGTGTGGTGAGGTAGAGGTATTTCGGAAGGAATATAGGGAACATAACTTATTACTCTCTGACTCCTGCAAAGAAACAATACAATGTGAAAACATAGGCTATTCTCTTACATCAGGCGTATCTCAAACAGGTAGCAATTGAAAGCGTTACTGATTAGCATGTCATAGTAATAAGCCTGCATGTATCCTGCAGCTTCTAAAATGGGCGTTACGATTTGAATGCCTTAGCTTCAGTGCTTGACTGGGGCCTCTTTTTCCTTAAGGCCAGTCCTCCCCATGCTTTTTACTGTCATGCTTCATGCCCCAGATGATAGTCCTCATCAAGGATTCAGCTTGTCAGAAACAAGTGATTTCAACACTTTTTTTCTTTGAACTTGTTCAGCTTTTGAAGTTTTTTTTTTTTTAATAATGGCGTCACATGTAGCACCAAGAGAGAAAATACAGGTAAGGTCAAATAATTCCTGGACCTCAGGATCCTCAGCTAATGGAGATCAACATAGGTTTAAAACTTGAGAAGGAGTTAGGCCAATACCAACCGAGGAGCAAAGACAAACAAAGGAATACAAATCGCAGTGAAACAAGGCATATGGTATGCATCCTTTCATACTCATTTACTGCTCTTTAAATTATATCCTTCTCTTAAAGAATAAAGATTGTAGCGCTTCTAATATACAAAAGCAGACAAGTTTATGGCAGAACAATTCATGTATGCTGATACACAGGTATTAGGACTGCACTTGTCCAAAGAGGGATTATATATTCAAAAGTACAGAAACAGAAGTAAAAAAGGCATATCTATCTCCTTTGTCAATAGGAAAGACATAGYATTTACACAATAAGCTAAGAAATAAGCCTCAAAGGCAACCATTAATGAGCAGTTCTCATCAATTTTGTTGTATCATTCAAAAGCAGAGTCCTACGTGACCTTCTTTTGCTCAGCATCTTCAGCCTCCCATCGACAGGCACTCACTGCATCTCTGCTCTCACTCTCTCTACTAAGAAGAGTACAAACTCTTCAATTTGCCCTTAAAGCCTCAACCACAAGAATTTACCATGCAGTTCTCTTTCCAAAATTATTATTTTAATTTTTTAATGCTATCAGCTGAGATGTTAAAAATTTGGGTTAAAAAATACTGGGCTTTGTGTTTATTGTTGACTAGAAATGTCAGTGAATATGTTCAATGCCATAAAATATATTTTCGTTAAAATTAAAGACCAATAACAATAGTCGCAATATATTTAAGAATTTGCTGAGGAATTAATAGATCTAAAATCATTCTCCCAATGCCATGGTAAATGCATAGTATGCACAACAAACAATAATATTCCCACTATTTTACAAGCTGAAAATACCCATCTACAGAGTACCGAGGCAACTTGTGTCGTGCAATATCCTACGTGAAACAGTCTGATGAAAGAGGGGCTAGAAAGCATTAACCATTTGCAGCAATGTCAGACATAAATCTCTCCTTCAGGCTTGACGGGATTAAGAAATGGCAGTGCAAAATAACAGAAGGAACAACACTAGCTATGAACAACTGTGGCAACTAAGGACTGTGGGCTGCAAAGGAGGTGGTGGTGACAAATCGCTACCGAGCACTGCAGTATATGATCACCGCAGCGTTATTATTGCCACTAGAGAAGGAGGCAGCATTTGCTAGGGATGTTGAAAATGCGTTTATTCACTTCAGCAGTAAACCAGAAGATACTATATCATACCAGCATCCTTTTCAACACAGCAAGAGTGTCAGAAGTTATGTAAGCACAGACAGAGAGAGAGATCACAAGGAACAAACCTTTATCCTCATTTTTTAATCTATCAAACATTAAAGAATGTCTTATTCAATCCATTTGTATTGATTAAAGAATCAGAGATCACACAAAACAATGATAGCTTAGATGGATTTGCTTTGGTGCTGCATATATTTTGTTGCTACAGAAAGAAGAGYTTATTATCTTCAATAGTTTCTGAGAACTATTTTGTACTTTTCTTAAGACTTTTTGTTAAGTTCCTAGGGCAATGGAAAAAAGCATCTTCTAATATTTTTCAAATTTAAAACTTGAGTTTCTATAATACATTTCCTTAATGAAGAATTAGTACCATGTAACATGGCATTTACACCTTTGAAGTTTACACTGTAAGAGTAACTTAGTAATTTAAAAGCAGTTTGTTCTCAAGAAAGCAAAGTCCCCTCATAGTCCATGGAGAATATCCATCAAGCTCAATGGGGCTTTTATCATGCTCTCAGTGAAGAACATTCAATCTATTGTTCAGGCCGGAGACAAGAAGATAAGGCTAATCTGTGGGGTAAATAGAAATGACTGAATGTTCTTCCTCCTGATAACCTACCCTGTCCCTCCTCTAGAGGCATACACAGTGCAGCACAATGTTCCTTCAGCACTCATGTAAAACTCTCCAAATCCTGCTTCCATCAGGCACCACATCCACACTTCTTTCTCTTCGCCCAAAAGCCTGAAATGGCCATAATGGACAAGTGACAAGCTTAGGCTCTATGAAAACAAGGCATGTTTACAGGATAGCCGCAGAGTGATCATCTCTGACAGAATGAGGATCTGTTCAACTAATAGAGTATACTATAATACCAATTCTGTGGATAATTAAAAGGTAGAATAAAAATAAAAGAAGAACAAAAGGTATCCCTAACATTTTTTTTCTGTTTGGCTCTGCAGCTGCAGTACTGGGATCACTAAATGGCTAACACATCTTCAGTGTATTGTCTGAACTGGCACTTTAAGAAACTCAGCAACGAGGGCTTTCTGAACTCCTGTTTTCTCTGAAATCAGCAGTGGTAACAAGGGTGGCTGAGGAGCCAACAAGAGAACTGCACAAACTCAAAGGCATTCAAGGGATTAAATGGGCAAATGGAAAAACTGTAGACCGGTCCAGTGTAAATACACAACTAATAATAGCAGAACTCAGAAAAATCTGAATCAGCTGCATCTACAATTATCTAAAAGAAATAAGACCAATTCCCATGCACTCTATGATTCTAGATAAATTTGCAAGAAACTTAAGAATAAAATTGCTAAGTTTTGCTAAGTGTACTGAAACATTATAAAGGCTTCAGCTAGGTATTTTTATTCCTATATATCTACAGTTGGCAGCTTTCTCTCTTACTCCAGTCATACAAATAGCTTATATTGATCCCACATTCATGGGAGACTAGACAGATTAAAAAACAATGGGGCAAGGGAAGCCTTTCCACTATATTTTCTCCAGAAAGGTGACTTATCTGTATTTGAGAAGCAATTGCTACTGCAATGATCTGCTTGTTCAAAATCAAATAAAGGTTACAGCAAATTCATGATGAGCTCGGTGGACCACATCATTTTTCATGGAACAATTTACATCACATTTATGTCCCAGCTCCTCACTCACTGCAACACTGGAAGCGCTTCTAGCACAAATGTCAAAACGCAGGCCTGGCTGCTGAAAGTTCAGATACACACTCACACACTCACAGCCAGCTCGCAGACACCCTCATGGCACAGATACCCTATGAAAAGAGACTAGCAGAACATGCGTATTGTTTGGTAGAAGTATTTCTTCACAGAGTCTTGGTTGATCCTCTTGCTCTAACGCTCAAGGCACTCTCACTAGAAAATCTGGAGTCCAGAAGAGAGAAGGCTTGCTAGGCTTCTGACCATACAAGAGGAAAATAAATCTGYGGGTAGGCAAGGAGAACCTGGTTCTTTTCAAGAGGGGAGGATTCGATAATGAAGGYGAAATTCAGTCACAGCAAACGTACACATTTTTAGCCTTGACTACATTAGATTTAATTCAATTTCTAATCAAGAAATAGAACAATACTGAAATATTAATAAAACTGCAGTATCAAAATATTCTTTCCTCCTGAAGCAAGAAGTGTATTTTCTTTCCAGTGAAAACAGATTTGAGAAAAAGACAAAATTTAAGATAAAGCCACATTTGTAAAACTTTGAATTTGGTCCTAATAGAGTATTTTATCCTTAGTAAAAGTATCAGCAGGGCAGCATCTTCTCTAACCAATCACAATTTTACTTTGAATATTTGTGGTTTGACAACAGTGGCCTTATACTTACCAGCTTTGCAAGCGTTGTGGCAGAAACAATGACTGGCCTGTTGGCCATTCCTTTGAGAGGTTCTGCGAATGGCTCCAGTAAGTATAGTTTTGTTAATGGCAGAAACAATGCTGAATAATTACAAACAACAGCCTAGTATAAATAAGATGGAGACTCTCAGTGGCAACATACACGGATATCTTCTTCCCACTCCACAATGGTTCCTTTAAAACTTTACCTTAAGATAATATTTGTAAACATTTTAGCATGCCTCTCACACTAAGAAAATAATTTTTTAGCATGCACATTCACCAAATTTCATATCTTGTGTTGACAATACTCTTCAAAAAGAAAGCTGTTTTGATACTGTACAGAATAACGAAGTCTTGCACCTTCTTAGGTGCTTCGGTTGGAGAGGGATTGAATTAACATTCATAATTTTCCTGATGTAAAAAACACGTTTTCTTGTATTTTAGATTCTAACAGCTTTGTTAAGTACTTCATTTTCTCATTATTTGAACCAGTTTTAATAGGATAAATGAGGGAGTACTGCTGTAAGTAAGTGAGGTAAGTAACAGTATTAAAAGTTGACCTTGTATTTTGATACAGGGAATCTAATATTCCTATCAATATCTGCAACCTTAATCATGAATCAGCCTGGGACATCCTTTCATTTCTAAATTAGAACAAACAAAAGAAACAAACAAAAGAAAGACCATTACCTAGGTAAAAGATTGTAGCTAGATTAGCAAAAGGGAATGTCTGCAGCGCCACGCATTCGGCGAAGGCAAGAATAAATATTCTTGCCCTCCCCCAGAAGGGCCGAAATGCAAACCCGTGTTTGGGGGCTGAGAAGCAGAAACCTCTGCTGGGGCTCCCCAGGCCCGACCCTCCCGCGGTGTGGCCTGGGCGAGCGCTCTGGGCGGCGGCAGCGGCGGGGGCTCGGCATGGGCCGACTGCCTGGCAAGGGGCCTGCCGGGGCGGCAGCCCCCCGAGGCGGCGGCGGCGGCGGCGGCGGCGGGGCTTTGCGAGGGGACAGCGCCCTTCCTCACGGCGGCATCCGCGTGTCGGGCCGGAGCGCAGACTCTGCCTCAAACACGGGGGCTCTCCGGGGGCGAGGAGAGAGACAAAACTGGGAACTGAAACTGCAGGCTGTGCAGAGCCAGGGTCACGGTGTTTGTCGGCAATGGAAGGAAAACTACCATCAAACTTTGACCGAAGGCAGATGACTGTAATCCTGCTCAATAGCTAGAGAGAAAACTGTTGCTGTAAAAGTTCAACCAAAACCCCAGGCCAAGAAGAAGCAGAAAGCAAATATAACTAACATAAAATGTGTTTGCTGAATTGCTTATTTCCATGTGGATGAGGCTTTTCTGTTATAAAGGGATATTTATCTATCTCTGCATTGAATGGGACACATGTAAACACCCCAGGAAAGTTGGATATCCAGAGTGGTTTTTATTCCAAGTACTAGAGGCATGCTGGCACTTGGAACTAGACTGGAGTTAACATATAATGAAAGCAAATGTTTACAAAATCATTTCCAATCACTACATTAAATAAGGTTTCCCATTTTGAGGAACTTAATTAAATAGAATTAAGAGAAATTAAAAATCTAAGTGATCATTTCCAATTCTCATCTGATTAAAAAAAAACAAAAGTTTTATTAAGAAAGATTTATTTAAATCCAAGGCTTGAGAATGACTGCTATGAGCTATTGAGAGAACATAATTTGTAAAGTCTCAGCAAATTATGCTAGTGGGAGGGCAAATGGCAACTAATGGAATAAAACCTCCAGCCTTTAACTCAGCGTTTACTCAGACAAAACTTACACTGATTTCAGCTGCCAGAGTATAGGCTGAATACAATCCAACAAAAGACTTGTATTTTGCCTTTTATACCTACGTAAACCCTCAATATTAGGCGATACAACAGTAAGCACTAGCTCTGAGCCAAGGAATAATAACCTAAAGTAAGAAAAAATAGGGAAAATAACCAGTTTAAATAAAAGGTTTAAAAATGGGCTGACATGATAATCAAGCTTACAGGAGATGAATATGGCCTTATGAATCGGCCTCTGCGAGATTAGATAGCTACAGGGAAGGAACAGGCCAGGAACTTTCTGTTTCACGTAAAATATGACCACTTAATTGGACCAATCTCTTCAAACTCAAGTGCGGGAGCAAAACCAGCTTAATCCACAGACACCAACTTCCATGTAGAGAGTATTTTAGAGAAAAGGTTACAGTTTTCAACTACATGATACAAAATCTTCTCTTCATAAATAAGCAAATCTGTTAAAGAAGTTGAAAGGCATCTTTTTCCCATTCTAGAATAGCAAATCACCTCAAAATAGTTAAATGCAATGGCCAGTCATCTATACAGGGCAATCAACTCACTCTTAAACAATATGCATAAAAACGCCTGTGTGTCTTTGTAAGGGTTAGATCCTAAGGATTTCCTTAACAACCCAAACATCACATGTCCTAACTCTCTGTGTTTAGGTCTGGCAATAAAACACAGCAATACTGAGACTTTATGCCCTGGACCTTAAGACTTTAGTTAAATGCTCTTATTAAGGAAAAAATAATAGAATAACCATTTATAGAATGAGCATTCAGACTTACTTACATTTTCATACATTGAATGCATTGTGATGAGTCTCAGCTGATTAACATTGTTAAAGACACATACTTCATGATGTGTGCTGTCAGAAGCTGCCAAATAAAACAAGGATTGTGTGGCTTGGATATTCCAGACTACTTTGTACATATGCAGCTTCCTCATATTAGATCGTCTTAGTTGTCCAACTTATAACTAGTTCTATTGTAAATATCAGAATAAAATTTGTATTTATGTTTTTAGCCATATCAAATGCATATGCAAATCCTTCTCTGTATACAGTTGCATGACATGAATTACATGCTTTGTGTGTTCGTTTCAGCATTTGCAGAGGAATGCATGCAGGAAACCAGCCTGCTGCATAGAGTACTTGTATTTCTTTAAGGTAAACACTGATGAAACATTTGGAAGATTGAAGTAAAAACAAGACATTTATGAGACATAAAGGTATCACATAAAACTGTTGTGAACTAGAATAACATTGGCTGAATCCCAGAACAGATAATCCTTATAAACATGCAGGAATGTTGTAAACTGTGTATGAATGTCAGTGATACAGTACATTAGGAGATTCATATTACACTTGGTGCTGTGTACGGCTCAGTCACTGGATTTTTCATGGCCTCAAAGATTAAAATAAATATATGTAGTATCTTTCCTTCCTCCATGAAGATATTTTATGTACATAGTTTTATTATGCTGAACAAAGATACCAAAGTCTGTTTTTTCTTGAGCTGTCAAAGTACAAAAGAAATGCAAAAAGTCCTTGCACAGATGTAGTAAAGTGCTGGATTTTATCTTTTGGCAGGTGCTCAATATGCAGCCCACATAATCACATGTTAATGACTGGAGTGTGTTAATCAGCATGCATACCTGATTCCTTCTTGCCCAAGGAAAAAAAAAAWTAACAATTTAGAGCATGTTAATGTTTCTACTTTTGAAAAAATTCAATATACAGAACTGGATTAAAAACTTTTCAGAAATTGGTTAATAAGAAAATGGAAAAAAAAAGGAAAAAGAATAACATGTCTACAGATTTAGATGAACATTAACTAGAAGTCTTCTGTGAAGTATTCCGGTGATGATTAATTCTATTTAAACATTATTCTCCCTAGAATCTAAGGAAAGATTTAAAATAGACCTTACCTTTGAAAAAATTGTACAGTGTGAAAATGAAAATAATACAAGCAGAATGAGCACGTCAGAAAGAACAATTATTTGATTCTTCTTTTAACAAACTTAGTTTGTATTTTACCAGCTCCATTAATATACTATCCTGCACATTTTTAGGGAACTGTTATATTTAATATGAAAGGTAGACATCTTTTTATGCTCAGGCTAGTAAAATTACATCCTTGATATTTCAAACCTTTAGGCATGTGCTTAATATTACAGTCATTGCTAGTCCTAATAAAGTCAAGTTAAGTATATACCTGAGTGCTTGTTGCTTGAAAGAATTCTACCTTTTCTACAATATGTTTCTCAGAGGGGTCTATTTTATGGAAAAAAAAAAATATATCATATCATGTATGTACAAACCTTTCTATGTACATACATTTTTGTACATACCTTGTATGTACAAAACCTTTTTGTTTCAGCCAAAACCTTGTAGCCATGCAATCACATGTGGAAGCATTTCTCTCTTCAGTTAGGTAAGAATTCTGATGCATTACCTGGCACCCAGAAATAGTATTACTACTACAGTAAAATTGCAATATATCATCACGAAACTCAGATTTGAACATGTAAGTAACAGCTGCATGAGCAATTTAGCAGATACAGATTTGCTAGAGTTAGGGTAGTTATACCGGATGTATTTTTATATGCTCATATCCAGCCACTAGGTCAACTAAAACAAAAAATTTCAAAATATGTAATTGTGTCCATAGCTTTAAGATTTTGAAGGTATGAATTCTTTATAAGAACAAATTCACAGTGTGCAGCATGTGCAAATATTTTTCCAAGATCCTTCCTAAAAAAATGAGTTTATTTTCCTTAAAGGGAAGAACTTTTGACAAGGAAGTCTATAGCAAGGATCAGGGCTGAGAAGGCAGATTGTGTTTGTTTTTTGTAGAGACAGTAAGCACTGAAACATTAAGACCTCAAGAATACCACCTACTTTTGTCTTTCTGATGTTAATAGTTCTGCTAAAAAGCTACATAAAGTTGAAGTGGACATTTGGTGATTTAAAATTATTTAAAAGGGAATGAATACAATCGTCATTAAGAGCTCCTGTCTTTCCTTGCTGAATATATGTTACTGTACTGCTGAGCGGTATGTGCAGGCACAGAGGAGAGGTAGTAAAGCCTTTTGCTTTTGGCAAGAGGTCAACAACAAGCAGAGGTGTGACCTAATTATGAAGTATAAATCAGTGTTCTCATTTGACATAAAATCTAGGGAGCTAAATTTCGATTCTAAACTCCGAGGGTCTCTGAATGATGTCTCAAATCATACGAGGGAAAATGTAGCATTAACTTGTGCACTCACCGAGTGCTGGTCTTTCCTTGCTCACAGGGAAATAACACCCATCCTTTAGACCCTATTTGCTGCTGTGGTTCCTTGTAACAGTCTCTCATTGCATCACTTCAAGTAACGGTAGAGCAAAAGGATGCGGGTGTCCTCTCCTTGGGCATGCACACATTCCCTGTAAACCCCTGGCTGTACCCTGACAGCAGCTGCAGAGGAGGAATGTCAGCAGGAAAAGAGCTTTGCCCACTCATGGATACACAGCGCTCCTCTCAGTGCTGGTGAGCTCTTCAGAGACCCTGTCCGGTACCAAACTGTTATATGAGAGTTTGGAGGATGGAAACAGAATTTGCCTCTCTTTTCTTTCTATCATTTCAGAAAAAAAAAATGTAATGTGGAGAAAGATTCCAGATATCATTAAGCTAAAGCTGCTTAAATTCCTTGTCCCAACACAGGCCTGTGTCCAGCCTTTCGAGGCAAGGGAAGACGCCAGCCACTTCACCAAAGCGGAGCAGGCTGTTTGTTGCCCTCATCTTGTAGCTTGCTCTTGGCACTGCTTTCCCCTAGTACTTCGAACCAAAAATAGAAAACCTTTAGAATTTGCCTYACAAACGCTGCAGGGTTGGTGACGATGATGGGGACAGGAGGTGATCACTTCCTGGCATCCCAGGGAACAAAGCACAAATCATGAGTCTCCTTTACTTTATCCACAGTTACCAGTAAAAACATTTCTGGGATCAAAAAAGTTAGTTGCTTTTAAAATTAGCAAAAATAAATTCTACTGTTTTTTTCTCATCTATCCTCATCCTCTCTGTCTGATGCCCCACAAGAGCCAGGTTTTGGATGCAATTATAAAATTTGGTGGCATTTCCTGCCTAGTAATCATTGTACATGAGAGAAGGCAGGATAGTTTCCTCACTCTTATCTTAGTACCAGTTTCTCCTCTTCCCTAAGTTTATTGCAGCAAAAAGTTAATTCCTTGGTCTAAAATAGTATTTATTTTCTAGCAGAAGCACAAGCAGCAATAAATACCCAAATGTCCTGGTATTTTTATTTTAAGTTATAGCTAGAAATATCCTGATAATCTTTCCAGCTCAGCACTAGGAAATTACAGGCCCAAATCTTTCTGTTGCTTTATTTTTTCCCCGCTGTAACATCAAATTGGCTGGTGATACGATACTTGCAGTGTAAGTCATTACAGGTCTGACGTTACAGTTGTTACACATTGCTGAATCTGTCAAATGAAAAGGGAGCACAAAGGGAATTTCCAAATGCAGCTGCTATTTCCCATTTGTTAAATCCTTTTATTACACCATATAAGTACACAGCTGGGAAATACTATAGAGTGGGAGTTAAAACAAAATATTTTGGCTTCCAGACATTCAGAATACACAAAGGACTCCATGGAAAGCAATGCCTGATATCAAAAGGGAGTGAAAGTTTGAAAACATTTCTAGCCAGTGTGTTGTTTTTACGATAATACACAATGAAGTTTAAAGGTATCTTATATCACAGAAAGTAGTGCATACAGTAAATGTTGGGGAAAACCTCAATAATTTTTTAATCAAATTTTCCTGCTATAATATCTTTCTTTGTCTAAGATCCATACAGCCCTCATAGCATGTTTCGATGCATACTGTGTGCTCTCACAAATTCCACTGAACTCTTCAGCAGTTTTAAGGGCACAAAGGATGCAGGATCCAGCCCTTAATTAGGTGCTACTTAAAAACCAAAATTTTTCCTATTCATATGTCAACACGAACTTTTTCTTCCCCATATGTCAACACAGAACTCCCTGAATTTACTGTCCTACAACTAGACAACACACATTATCGATGCATTTTAATGGCAGCAGCACTGTCTTTATTTTCAGTGTAAATGGTATGAGCAGGTGCTTCTTCAAATCTGCTTTGAAAGGATCCGTCTGTGAAAGGTCAGAAAGCGCTTGTCTTCTGGGAGTAGGGTTTTCTTTAGAAGAAAAGTGGTCATTACTAAAGTACCTATCTCAGAATTGTCCAATCCTCCTTCTAAAATTCCTCTTTCTGCAGTGAAACTCCTATCTTCCCTTGAAGGACAAAAAAAATTGCCCTCGGCAGGAAGATTTCAGCCCTCTCTGAATTCTTTCCTAGCAGTATCGATGTCTGCTTGGAGACTGAAGTGTTTCAAAGAAACTTAATTGGAGCTTAAAGTGTTTCTCATGAAGGATACAAGCAAGAAAAAAATCAATCTAAATGACAATCCCTAAAGAAAAATTTTTTTTCACCACTTCACTGTTGTGATCTAATTAGTCACCTCAACTGCCACTTTTACAGTAMATAAAGTGGGACCCTGCTCTGTGCAGTTTTAAATTATTTGGGACCTTGCTAAACCTTGTGGTTTAGTTGTCTTTTAAGTGCAACTGAATAGCATGCCTTAGAACCACAGTTTCCACTTCTAGCTGAAACTTGTAAATTATGTCCAGCTTTCAGTTGGGCAAAGACATCTGGTTTAGCTGAATGCCACCTAAGTAAGGATGGCACACAAACACCACCAAATTTGACCCAAAGGAATTGTGGAAACTACTAATGATTTTCAGGAGATTCATGTAGGTATATGATGGAGGATCTACTGAGAAAAGGAGGGAGGAAAAACAGAGTGCTAAGTCACTCAGGCAGAGTTCGTGCACCTGTTCTGAAACATGATAAGTTGGAGATTGGTTCATTCCCATCCAGAGCTGCAGCAAACATTGACAGGATAATGCGGCATTAAGAAAGCAGAGATTGCACTCTTGTGCTGTAAGTGGAAGGTCATTCTAGAGCAATGCAAATGAGCACAACTGATCACACTGCAGGAGGTCCTGTCACTTGGGCTCAAGTACTGCTCTAGGTCCAAGAAACAGCCTGAATCAAAAACATATGCTTTGGGAGATCCCTTGGGGTTACGATCTTTCTGGGACACAGAGTCATTTTATCAATGTTTACTGTCCTCAGACTGAGATTCCCGGAGTGCACATGCCCCACTGAATGAACAGAAAAGTGACTGATGAACTCGCAGATTTATTTTGTCATCAACAGATTTGATGAAGCCTTTCTATTCTGCATTCTCTTTCCCTCTTGGTAATACAGAAATAAATTAAAATTATTATGATATGCTTGTTACTGCAAGACTTGGGCAAAAGGGTTACTCTCCATCCAAAAGAAAAGTTTCATCAGGAAATTTTGCATAGAAGYCGTATATACAACTTACAACGTTAGCCTGCATCTAATAACATACATTTTTAGGTGACCTGTGACTAATATAACCTACCTTGCCGAATTACTGATCTTTAATCATTTTTCTTTAAAGCCATTTTTATAGTTGAAATAAGACCAAGAATTTTGCCAGCTTCATGGCGGTAGCACAAATCCTTAAGAATTTTAGTCTTGGAAGAGAGTTCTTCATTGGGTTAAAGTGTGCATTACAGATTTGGTAGCATTTTTCTAGTTTGACTTGATCTTATGAATCAAACTGATTTTTGTAAAAATCTATTTTAACAGAATAGATATTATCCAAGTGCTGATATTTATTTAGTGCTCAAACTCCAGGAATTATACTATGCAAGAAGAATGTCAGCCTTTATCTTGAACAACTCATCAGAATTACTGTTATTAGCAAAATCTGAAATAAATTTGTTATTGTTACAGTTGTCAAAAAATGTACAATTGTTATTTTTTACCTTATTAAAAAGTTCTAATTCTTACTGAAAAAAAACATAGTCTTAGGCATCTAACAAAAACACAAAAGAAATTTTACAAAAAGGCAGGGTATTCTTTTTAAACTAACTATGTGAATTCAATGTCTGTGAAAGTCACTTTATGGAGAGTCTGGAATTATGGTGTTCTAAATTTACAGAGCACCTGGTTGCTCCATGTGCCTTAATTCTGCTCCCCAGGAACATGTATAAGGAAAATAAATTGACTTAGATGCTATGCCCATTCAGTCTTCATTCAGTTTGCCTATTTATAGTGGAGATTGTGGGATGCAAAGAGACAGTATTACAACTGTAAAATAATTTTATTTGGGCTAACTGGAAAGACTACAGATAATGATTCTGCTTTGCCAACCTCACCTATACACAAACTGGGAATTGGGAGTAGAAGGGTGTGAGATAGCTGCTCATGAAAACCTTTCCTCTTCACAAAATGTTGTAATTTCGTGTAAATACAGCAGGATATTTGTGTCAACTAAAATGCCAGCTTCTTTGTTGTTTTGTGAAGCTACAATATTCTAGATTTGGTGGGTTCTATTTATGACAGGCGAGTAAAAAAAAAATGTATTAAACTTTCTTCCTTCAGCCCAACACTTTGCAGATGACAAACAGTTGTAAGCTACATCCTCCTGGCTGGAATTAATGCTTGAATATATGAGCTAGAGAGGTTAAGACATAAATCAGGGTATGAACGAAAACATGATAAATAGATGCATTTCCTTTCTGAAGGTGAACTCATCATATGACCTCATGCATATAGACCTTTATACTTAACAAGATTATACAACTGTAATTTACAATTACATCATATTGATGTTGATCTATTGCTAACGCTGACATCTCACCATGTAAAAAGCTTCATACCTGAGAAGGATTGCACTGAACGTGTCTTTCAAAATGGAAGTGAACAGTCTTTTCTGATACTGATTTAGAAAGCTGCTATAAGAACTGTGAAACTCACCATTCGGTGTTGGGCTGAGATGACCCCATCCCATTCAGCATCTTGTTGGATGGTTGTGACCAGAGTTGGTAGCTCCTCAGAGTGAGGTTTGTTGTGCATTACATTATGTAGAGGCAGATGAGAGGTTGCCTGCTGATCACTGTTGCCCTCTTCCTTGTCTCGTGATGCTAAGTCCTGGGTCATTGTTTCCTCTCCATCAGCTGCACATGCGAATGGAGAGGTTGCCTGCTTGGAAGACATTCTTCTACAAAACAAGAAAAGTAGACAAATAGAAGATGTTAATATTAAATGAAAAGATCAAGCTCAAAACACACTGGCTATCAGGTACACAACTGCCTACAGCAGTTGCAACAGATCTTCCACAGTCAATGAAAGTATGCTAAAAAGTAAGGTTTGGGAGGATCTGGATCCAAAGCCCTGAGCAGGTCACAACATTGAGATAAAGTTTTCACTGGCACCAGGTGAAGTTCAGGGTTTAGTTATGTCATGGCATCCTATTAACCGAGACTTGTCAAACAATATAATTTTCTCCAGACATAAGAAAATAATGATTTTAGTGTTATTTTCATGTTTATTTCGCCTGAAAGCCCAAGAGTTTAAACAATTACTCCTACAAGCAATCTGAAGGTTACAAGCATGTATTTGGATGAGATGGTGCCGCATGCTTCCCCAAACCCCATTCCTTGCAAGACGAATTTGTTTTCTACAGAGACGAGAATTGCTAAATCAATTTCAAACTATTCTAACAAATCCTTCTGCTATACGTTTAAAGCCTTCTTTTAGCCTGTTTATAATTTTATTCAGCTTTACCTTTTGGAAAGTGTTCTCAGACATTTATGTGAAAAGTGTTCTAAAACTGAGTGGCATTTATTGAATGACTAGCTGTTAATATCTGCTTAATTTTTACAGTTTGAATTAAAAATTTAAAATAATTACGTTTCATTTTATATTAGGCATTGAATACAGGATATATCTCAACAAATTACTTTAAATGACTTAAAAGTGTAATGAATAAGTGCATTGATTTATGCTAAATGTCATTTCCCAATAATGGCTTCTTACTGCCATCTCATATGCAAACACAGCTTTCAAAACAGTTTCTGCACTTACATGAAAATATAACTGACTTCTACTCAAAATCTGAAAACACTTTGTTTAAAATTTCTAATAAGATTAACTGCAACTGTTAAAACAATCATTAATAAACCTGCAAGAGGACAGCTAACGTACATTAGTTTCTTTTCCAGTTTTCAGTAACCTCAGAATATCCTTGACACTGAAGTTGCTGAGGAATTCAGGAATAAGATCTTCACCTTAATTGCTTTTTAATAATAATTGATTTCATACCATTTCTTTAAAAATGCACAAATCAGTTAACATAGGAAACCACATGAGCATTTTTCAAATTAGCAAATCATTAACTTGCTAGTACTGTTTCTACAGACAAATAAATACTGATTAAAGGGTCTGGAAATCTGAGACTAACAGTTAAATTTACAAATCTGTCACATGCTTTCATGAATATTACAGTGAAGGAAATATCAAGTGCAAAGAAAAATAATTAAGTTAATTCCAATTTAAACAGTAGTATTTATGCAGCAGCCCATGTTTCACATAGGATTTAACAGCTAATGCTAAATTTCTCACAATTAATGAGGGAACTCAGATTTAGTATCCTACAGTGGAAAAAAAATTAATATAGGATCAGCTAATCTAATCATGTACAGTTCTATATAAAAGTATTACAAGCTTTGAAGTGCTTTGAAACACATTAAAACACTGATACCTATTTAGAATAACTATTCTGTAAATAGAGATAATCCTGCCTCTTAAACCTGATACTGGCAAGGAAAAAAGGTTTGCATTTTCTTTAGGGAAACCTAAGTGTAAGTGGGAGTCCAATATGCAAGTTGCCAACAAGCAGAAGYGAGGAATGTATGCCCCGTACTACGTTCTTCCTACGCTAAAGAATTTACATTGATGGCACACAGAACATGCCAAGAGTTCAGTAACCATCATTACTGCACGCACTTCAAACGCACACACTTTGCACTGCAGACGGTTCTGGTTCATAATTACTATGATCCAAGACAAAATGAAAGGTTTATTGCCCATTTTCTGATTAAAATAGTCATGTTAATTTAATCGCTCGCATAAAAATATAAATAAACCTACCACGGTCTGTGCAAATTTAAAAGTAAGCATAAAACTGAAAGTCACAGTGAAGGATTTTCCTTTCTTTCACCTTCTCAACAGACCTCATTCCTGTTTCAAACTGAACAAGCTTCTTCGAAAAGCAATCGCTATGGCTGTTTCTTCACTATAAATTAATCATGACACAAAACTAGAAATGAAAATGTCTCTTAAGAATAATTTCAACTACAAACTGCACCAATGAATAATAGTGCACAATCCTAATTAAACACAACTGTGCAGCTGCGAAAATAGGCTGAATCTGTCCACAGCTATGAGTTGGCTCTGAAGGCTGGTTTGTTAGGGACTGTTTGCTTAAGGAAGGCTGGGCCCTCAGTCTTAATCAGCCAATAAATTATTTCCTGCAATTACATTAAATAGAAAATTATCTTCAAATTGGGAATGTTAATTGAAAATCAAAATTCAGACTGAAGTTTAGAAATTACATGCTGAATATAATTAGTCTAGGAAGGCTTCACCTCTATTCCATAAACAGGCTTTTGGTATTTCCTCAAGTGACCATGCAGTGAAGTTACTGGCAGGTAATGCTGGATAGCGGGAACACTTTCCTTCCTGCCGGAGAGACTAACAAACTGTCCTCTTCTCTGTGATGTTTCAAACACGCACTAACACAAGCCTATATTAATATTACTATTCTATCGTTTAAATTAACTRCCTATAGAAAAGGGGATCCTGTCATCTTTGGAAAGAAATTATATCGAAAGAGTCGTTTTGGCCGATAACCTCAAGCCGCGTCCAGCCCCCTCCCCGGCTCGAGGCTCCGRCAAGCGCCCAGAGCGGGCTTCAGGTGCCTCGCGGCTGGCGCAGCCCTTGGCGGCGGCGGCGCGCCGCCTG
>NW_028186634.1:1948026-1957903 GCF_003343005.1 Rhea americana | reverse complement strand
GGCAGGCGCTGCGCGCCCGCGCTGCCCCGCCGGCGTTCCGCCTTTCTGCGAGCTCGGGCGCGGTAACGACGGYCAGAGGGGAGCACCTAAGGAGGCAGGCCGGGCTCCTGGCCGCCGGMCCTCGACGCCTGGGGAAGAAGGCGCTGCCTGATGCGGGCCTCCGCCTCCTCTGCCCGCCACAGCCGCTGAGGCGCTGCCCGTCCCGACGCGGCCACGTACCCCGGGCGCCGACACCGCGGGTGCCTGCGGGCCGCCGGCGCTCACCCAGTCAGTTACTCCGGGAAGSTGTTCACTCTTCACGGGCCCGTTTTCACTTAACCAGCCAGATTCTGCACGCGGAGCTCAACGGGGCCCAAAGGCAGAGCTGAACCAATAGCTCCAGCAAGGTCCCAGCCAACTCAAAGGGGGAAGAATTCGGCCCATGAGGATACTTCATCCGTATTAT
This sequence comes from Rhea americana, assembly GCF_003343005.1. Taxonomy (NCBI): domain Eukaryota; kingdom Metazoa; phylum Chordata; class Aves; order Rheiformes; family Rheidae; genus Rhea; species Rhea americana. Next base: position 1,957,458 of record NW_028186634.1, on the reverse strand, counting down.
AACATCAAACCACAGAACAGGTTGTTGTGCTAATACGTTTCAATGTTAAAATACGATTATGAATAGCAGCCAAATTTTAAGCCATAATAACTTCATAATTTTACAGCTAAAATATTCAGAATGCATTTGCTGTAATCTCTAGTGAGAGAAAAAAAATTCAATATTAATAATAAATAAGGCTTGTAAAAGGTATCTGAAATTTACTAATTTCCATTATAATTTATTTTAATTTTTGTTTCATTATCAATTAAATTCACTCAAATGATTTTTTAAAAAAGTTTCTGATAAAAAATATCTCCCTAGTTATAACCCCTGCAAACAGGGGTTTATAATGGAAGTGCTGACACAACCCTAACTACAGCAGCGCAAATGGTGCCGCTATAATACACAAAATCAAGTTCTATTATTCTAAACTATCCTCGCTCGGGGGGTTTTCTTTACTGTGCTCCCAGACAAACTGCTGAAGCATGAAAAATTTAAATGCAATCAAGTGGGTCCAATTCTACTTTACTGGAACAAGTGTCTACAGTGGTACAATCTTAAAAGAAGATGCAACAGATTTGTTTGGTGCTTTTCTTTCTTTTTTCTTTTTTAGCTGTTTATTTATAATACTGTGCAGTGGAGATAAAATAAGAGAGGAAATTACACTCACATTATATCAGTATATTGATTACACAGCACACAATCAGAAAGAAAACTACATTGTGAAATTGTTGCTTTGGTTAAAATGACAGATTAGCTGAACACAGCTATCACTAAAGGTAGAAAATATACCTAATGAATAGGAAAAAATGTTGAAAAAATCCCCTAATTATCTGAAGTCCTTTCACCTGCTCATCTTTGAGAACTAAATAAATCTGGATTTGGATTTTCCCAAACTAGAATAACTTTACGTTATTTTGAACCTGAGACAGTAAACGAACGGGATCATTTATCCAAATCTCAGTAAAGCTGAAGAGCTGGGACCCTGACTTCAGTCACCCTCAGTAGCAGTGAAGTAAAGCCAAAATTGAACTGCTGAGGGTTTTACCTGAGTAAAACTAAACATGATCCCAGATAGCTCAGTTTATATATATCTCACGTGATTTTTAATTTTAATCCAAAGAAAAAATTGCCTCTGCTCTCATGAAGATTGCCAGCGAGACTCTTAACACAAACATCGCAGTCTTCCTTCCTCCTAAAGACGGTGCGCGTTATCCCTTTCTAAAATGCTACTAATTATACATGCTTTTGTCTAAGGCTTTTTATGGTCTCAGAGTCCTCAAACAATGTATATCTTCTTCTCTACACAATTAGAAGATATGCCTGACATGAAAGGCTTCCAAAGCCTAAAATCTCCCATCTCTGCTGACTGCTCAAATGCTTGCAGTTATGCTGTGGTGGAAATTACAGCTAGACCTGGAGCTGGAGCTGCTAGATATTTCAGAACCAAGCCACAAAGCAGCGACCCACAGAGAGCAACCATGCGATAGCCCAGCCGCTATTTCAGGMGTGCAGAGACCAAGCAGTAACAACGGGACGCATGGCAGAGCAGACTCCTAGGGGCCCGACGCTCCAGCCTCTGCTCTGCTCCACCCTCTCCACGCAGTCCTAAACCACCTAAACGGCTGCTTTGTAAGGCTGGGATATCCTAACTAATTTTAAGCAATCCAGTTTCTGATAGCACTCCATTTACAGTAGCGTGGTGCTCAGGTACATCCTGCTTCTGCAACTGCCCCGTAGACATAACCCAGGTCTACAGCTCCAGCAGTAGATTGGAATTAGATTAGATTAGAAATACATTYGGTTACAGAGCTTTTATGAGCAGTCTCCATTCCTTTTCCCCAAAGTGCCAGATTAAAGCACTTAAGTGCATGATTAACTGTAAGTATGCGAGCAGTCCACTAATTTCAAATTGAACTACTCAGTTTCAAAAAGTTAAGCACATGTCTAAGTGCTTAGGTGACTCCAGGGCTAAATAAATTATGAGAAACAATTTTTAGAAGTTCTTGTAACCTTTTACGGATTTCCTTCTAAACCTTTCTGCTATCCTGGTGCTCATGAAAAGTGAAAGATAGCCACAGCACAGCTTACCCCCAACTCCTTCTGACAGAGCAACAAATGTGCACGCTTCTCTTATAACATTCAGCTTGGCCCAAGACCCTCTCTTACAAATCTGTAATAAAGTAAATGCATTGTATGYGCCTCTTTGCCTGCCCTGCCAACAGTATCCTCCCCTTCCATACCTATGGGGCATCTCCTCACTTGTTGGCTGCACGTCCTCGGCGGCTCCGCAGCCCCCGCTGAACCTCTGGTGCCGCCCCATGGAGCATCCCTCATGCAATCTCCGCTTTGCGCTGGGGGCTCACCTATACGACAACGAGCCTGGTTTGCAATGGGGGTAAACTCACAGAGCAACTTACTTACTTCTAGGTGAGAAACGGTTTAGCATAATTGAAACATTCAGGGAAAACGATCTTTGTTTTTCCTGTTTAAAGATGTCAGTCACAGGAGCAGTCAGATACGACTTAAAGAAAAATGAAAATGCAGTGCCAATAGCCAAAATATTTTGCAGCTCTGCCTCTGTGAAACAATGTTATGCAGACATAACTCGGCAACGCAATGCACTGTAAATCTAATGCTGCAATCTGACTGCCATTTTAGAATAAACAGTTATTTCCTAAAATTATGAAATCTCCTATCTGATTTCAAGGAGCCTTAGCAGCACAAGAGAACAGCTAGTAAAAGGCTCCATATACCCAGGGCCCTGTATCCCAACACGACTCCCTGAACACAAAACCAGTATAAAATTTGACAATACAGCAATGGGAGAGAGAGAATCTCCCAGCTGGCCTTCCTGGTTCTGGCTCTGAGACACAATACGGCCTTGCGCAAATCAGCTCATCTCTGTCAAGCTTTTCCTAAGCTTTATTTTGCGGGACTGCTACGAGGATTAGTTACATACAGATCATAAAGAACATTTCAGGATTAGAAAGTTTAAGGTAACTATAAGAAACATTATTCTAGGAATCACCTTGGACATGAAAGAGTGAAAAATGGAAGGAAATAAAGGTTCACGGAATGAAAGCTGTAACATTAACTGAGCACCCAGAACTCTAGCTGAGATAAGCATCAGGCTAAGCAATGCACCCTTGGCTTCCAAAATACACACACTCAGCTATTCTCGCATTTGTTTTTCCAAATCAGACAAATTATACTTCTGTTAATAGGTACGAATCCAAATCACAAAGTTTGACTTCAGATTCAGCCTTCCTCATAGCTTAGAGGGATTTTATGGGATTTCTTCTCCTTTATAATCAAACAACGTGAGCTAAGCAGTTGCTTGGAACTCTTCTGGAAAGCCCTTCTCTTATCTAAGTGAGCTCCTGCAGCCATGCACCCACAACGAAGGATCAGGCTTGCAGAACAGTCTCTGCCTCTCCAGCTAGCTGTCAAAAACATTAAAATGGATGCAGCAAAACAGCCTCGAAGCCCCTGCGACTCCCTCGTGAAAATCTAGTGTGAGTTCTTTCTACCAGCTTAAATATTCCAGTTTTGTTACTCAGTATCTATTGCTTCCCCTGAAAATGTGTAAGGTGAACTCGTACAGAATGTAGTAGAGGGCACTGCAAGAATAATCATTCAGCACCTGGGATGTGTTCATCTCAAGTCACTGCAGTTAATATTTTCTATAGTTTATATTTAGCAAACAATATTGCTGTCACTTTATTTAAACAGCCTGAGACTGTTCTTTGGCCTGGAGCTCATATGCCTTGGAATGCTTTGACTCATGAATTGTTTCTCCTGATAATGTTACATCACGTAACCACCTCTGTTTAATTGGCTGGTATTAGCCTCTCCGTGATGACTGCCTTTAAAGTCCTATGACTATGCCATGTGTCTCTGGATATCCAATTTCTTACTGTTGGAAAAAAAAAAGGAAAAAAGAAAAAGCCAGTACACACTTCCAGCTCTCTTTACCAATAACTATGGGAACAAGAGTGAGCACGCCAAGAATTTATCCATCAGCAACTTAGTAGGATTTGTTGTTTTAGGCAGCAAGTAACAGAATATAAAATATAAATAAAAGCAATCATTAACAATAAAATTTAAAAACAATGGTTGCTATAAATAAGCATTAATTCACATATTTTTGTGGAGTAGAATGACTTAATTGTTTAGCTGAACGATTAAATAAATGGTTTTGATAAAGCATGCCTAAAAATRCTAAGAGGAATTTATGTTAGCATGTTTAAACTTTGAGTTGAGAGTTTATATAAAGGACAAGAATAGATTTATTTTTTCCCTAATAAAGCCAGTAAAGAGATTGTTCTATAACTAGATATCTTCCTGACCAGGCTTAAACCTGTCGGGCAGAAGATCCCGACAAGTTCATTAAATCCTTTCAATACTCTAAGAGATGTATACTTCAATGGTAAAATACAACATTCGCATATTTTTTCCTCTTACAGTCAATTTTCAGGAGGTGCGCAAAATGCCACGTAATGATTTATACAGTAAATTTACAGTCCTACACGTGCAAAAGCAAAAGTTAACATGCCATTTCTCTGCACCACTTAGTAGAGAACTGAAGCATTTTATCTAGTCTTTCCCTCCTTCCTCATTCTCCCACCTCCTCGCAATATTTTGGATACTCATTTCTAAGTCAAGTAGAGCACTTCAGTAGACAGTGAAATGAAATACCGATTGCAGGCTCATCTGCAGCCAGTTGCACTAAAGCACCTAATTAGTGCCTCTGCGTAACATGAAACAATGGCTCTGCAGTTCAGTTACAGATTGTCCTTTTAATGAAAACCTTACGCTACAAGCCTAAAAACATTTCTAGCAGGCAAAATATTTCTGATTCACTAGAGGTTACGCAAGCTTCAAAGCAGTTAAATATAGGTGCCAAACCACATTGCCAGGAGCTCTTAGCACTGTGAGGTAGTGTTACCTGACAGCTTGGTGAATATAAAATTGCTTGTTTCTCCAAGTGAAGACAATCAAATTGTCACCTTCCATTGTAATAATGCACAAGGAGGGATCAGCAAAGTGGCAACATAATTACCGGGGAGAAAACAAAACATAACAAAAATATCAAATCTGTATTTCTCTAAAGGGTAAACATCCATCTGGCTATTCACAAAGAAAGTAGGAAGGATTTTATTTTTACTATCAAATACCCTAGTGCTATTTAGCAATAAGATTTATATGCCTTTCATCAAGTGAAAAAGAAACACAGCAAAAGAAGGTGATTCATAAAAAGCTGAAAATAAACACAGGCCAGAACCATTCCAAGAGGTAACCTGTGCACATTTAAGGCTTTGCAAGTGTCATCAGTGATGCTACGGACAAGTATGTGTCTGCACCGTAACTTCTATAAACTCTTATATGTGAGGATTTATAAAAAATAATTCTAGCTGGCACATGGCATACTTTGGCACAAGCTATGAATGACTTGCCAGTCTTATTTATTTATTTAAATGACTTCACTCTAAGAACCCAAAATAAAGTTTGAGCTGCGGACTGCCTCAGAACTGTGACTTTCAGGATTATAAAAACCTGAGGGAAACTTTGGAAGGGGGCAATTTGAATACATGAGAGCTAACATTCTCACCAGACACCTCTTTCAGTCATTCAGCAAGTAGCCTGCATGTTCAGGAGTGAAATTTGTGTTTTGCTAATGCTGAGATCTCATAACCAGAAACTGTTCTAAATCTGCACATATAGCTCTGGGCATCCCTTAAAACATACAAGAGTGTTCTAGGTATGGTATAGGCTTGAAAAAATATTTTCATCTGGATCGTAGAAATGAAGTTAGATTTTTCAATTCTTGTTGAAAAAYTGACATTATGGACTGACATGGTGGATTATACCGTCTATATTAATAGTCCAGCCACTACTAATGCGTACACAGATGTCTTGTACTTTTCTTAATGCTTACGCATAAGGTAAGCTCATCTTCTCAAATTTTTTCAAGTTTCACCAATGCTGGAGWAGGTACAGAAGAACAGAGAAAAGCAAAACATGCAGAGCGCGCACTCCGCCTTTGCACCAGTTTTCCTCTGAAGGAATACTCAAGAACAGCACTAAGGGGGACGCCTCTTTTTTCCACCCTGCCCAGCTGCCCCGGAGCCGGATGTGATCCTGGCCCTGGCGGCAGAGAAGGCGCGAGGACCGCTCTGAACTGCTGTGAGCCTTGCRGCGCGCGCAGGGAGAGGGGCAGGCCCCCGCCAAGGGGGACTCCTCCTCGGCTCGGCTCGAGTGGCGTCTCTCGCCCTGGCAGCACCGGCGGGCTGCGCTTTCCAGCTGAAAGCTGCTGTCAGCGTTCAGCTAGCGATCCTTGCTCTCGAGCACTGCRTGGGATCATACACGGCGGCACCTTCCCCTCCTCTGCGTTAGGACGTGCACACAGTCTAGCTGATATTCCTAACGGCRGCATAATTTTCGAGGGGCTTTGCAGCAAATACAGGAGCACAGACAGGGTCAGTGGGGAAGGAGGCGGGCAGGCAGGCAGCAAGCCCGCAGTGATTATAAAGTCACAAGTGTTATGTCCAGCTAAAATGAGCAAAAATACCCCACTTCAGTCCTGCAGCTGAGAGAACTCGTCATTTTTGTTGCAGTCCTCACAAACAGGCTTTTACGAGGCAGCCTGGTGCCCAGCACATTGCGGCCTTGGCCCGGGGCTTACGCAGCCTGACCCTTACGTGCGCCCAGCGGGAGCCCCGGAAGGCGCCTGCGGCCCCTCGACGGGAAGCACCTCCTTCGCCACGGAGCCGCAGCTACGCCGGGGATAAAGGACAGGGCCCTCGGAAGCAGCGAGGCGTTTGGAGAACCATCACAGAGGATACTCAGCCCAGCTGAACCTACCCGGGAAACATTTCAGAAATAGGCACGTTTGATTGACAGGGCAGCCAAGAGCACCGTCGCGGCAGCTTCTCCCTCTCCCGCCWGCCCCGCCGCAGCGTAGCTGCGCAGCCCTCAGCACGAGGGACTGGAGGGCACGCTGGCTTTTTAATGTTAATTTACCTCTGTATGAAAAGATGAAGACAAAAGATAAATTGTCTGAACAGTCTAAAAATTCAAGTAAAATAAAAAAAAACAGTAACTCCCCTATTAATTAAGCTAGTCAGTTGCCATTAAGAAGTGCAAACAATTTAAAGTTCAATTTGTTGAGACTTTGAACCTCCTATCTTTTCACAAGATCCACAGATGAAATCTCTACTAATTTTGGCTGTCTTTTCTTTCTGAAAGAAAACTTTTTTAAAAACAAGAAACTTGACATAGTTAGTCTTATTTTCAGTATAAGGCATAATAAATTAACTCAKAATTTCAAATATCTTACTATTTAGTACAATTAAAAATCAAAATCAGGTTTGACATGATTTTAGTTTAGTATTAGCAAGGTCCTCAATGCAAGTTTTGTAACTTTTTAAGGAATTATTTAARATATTTTGACTAGGCACCCAAAAGAATCAGAGACCATTAAAAAGTAATTGTCACAGGTAAAACTTACACTGCTTGAGCACTCATTCAGCTTAGAGAGCTGAAGCAGATGCTGCCTCTGCCCACAGCACACTGAAGCTGCTGGTAGCATCAATTGCAAAGGAAGCTGCAAAATTTCCCTGCCTTTTGGTTTCAGTTCTGCAACGTGCCACACAGTTGTTAGCAAGAAATAATTTGCAGAAACTGAGGACACTCAGCTATCCTGTCTTCCTAGGAGATTACGGCACACAGCATCCGCTCTCTAACAGCTACAAGGAAACATGCAAAGCAAAAGCAAACCTAAGGGTAAAGGTGAATAATGTCCAAGCTCTGAATTGCTTCACATTTCCAAGTGCCCCGAGTTCCATTAGAATATTTTCCAAGTGTGTCAGAAAACATCACGAAGCACAACTATCAGAATATAAAGAAATTCAAAAAACAGCACACAAACCAAAAGGCCAGTGAAATAAAGTTGTCTCCAAATAACTGCAGTTTCAGAAAGCAAAAGAACCCCAAATGTCCAAAGCGTAAACTTAAAATATTGACAGTGATTTTAAGTGCTTTTACCACTACCATTTAAATTCAGTTAGTTCCCTTAAAACTGATTTTAGTTAAGACACTGAGATACTCTATTAGGGTTTGTAAGGTAGCAGGTTTACAGTTGAAATACACAGCTCTCAACTGCATTTTTCTTCTTTGACACTTTTTTTTTTATATATTTTAAGGATAAAACATACAGTCTGTGTTTGTAAAGAACTCCAGCTTTCTCAAGCAGAGTCAATTTTTGCTCAAGGCTATCTTTTGTAACAGTTTCCCACTTAAGTTTATTTGGTAATAATTTATAATAGCCAGGCAAATAGTACACAGTRTGTGTAGCTTATTATTACTAAACCCCAAATCTAATGGCTTCATTTACTCACAAGCATTTGTTGCAAGCWATGTTATCCATTTCAAAGCCATTGCCATACAGAATATATAGCTTTACAGGCATATTTCCTCGGTATCACTGACACCTTTACCATGAACCATCAGCAAGATGGTCCAATTTCTGTGGTTGTAAACCAAATAGAAACAGAATTGAAAAGAAACCAATCTTTTTATCTAGGAATTGTGAATGACACTCAGACATAGAATTGTTACAGACTTTCAAGTATGGGCCAGATCCTCAGACACCGTAAATCAGAGCAGCTATACTGAAGCTAATTGAATCCTCTTTTTTCAGCTGAAGATACAGCCTTATGACTTTTCTTGGCATAGAACAAACTAAATTGGATCCTGCTGCAAAAGAAAATGTCCATGTTTTCCCTGAAAACCAGACAACCCTTACATTATTACAGTGGCTCATGTGACATCAGAGTATGCCTCCACCCACTGATCAAAGATAACACGAGAAAGGGTAAGGTATACTCCGCGCACTAGCAGACTGAATTGCTCTCTCRACTTTGCCAACCTAGGCCTCGGCAGCTGATACAAAGTAACGTGCGCTCCTCACCCGTGCAGACAAACAGTTTCCAAAAAATGACAAAAGTTGCGAATACCAAACACTAATTCCGGGGAGACTGGAACACAGGCTACAAAGACAAAAAAAATTCAGGCTTTCATCTGAAGATGGAGTGTTACTACCTGGCCAAGCAGTGTAGCCCAGCAGCTCCTGTGGAGGAAGGTCAGGACAGGGAGAGGGCTCATCCAAACGCCAAAGACCCCCGCACAGCAGGCGCAAACGCTGCACTAATTATAGGAGGCCGGGGCAGCCCGACCATACCCATGCTCCGGGAGCCTCTCCGGGCCTGTTAACGCTGCACCAGCCAGGGCTGGGGTGGCCGCATGAGAGGAGGTGCCCGTTAGCCTACCTGTGGGCTTGCAGAAAGGAAGAAAGCCAAGACTCTTCCAGATTTTTCTGCTGCATCTTTCTGCTGCATCATTCTCCATCACTCTGGTTTGGGGCCTGAAGCAGCCCCGCGGGCGCCA